>NC_092816.1:50429251-50671751 GCF_023375885.2 Dermacentor andersoni
CTAACCGCTTAATAATCTTCCATTTGCTTTGAATTCCAGCGCTTCTGAGGGGTCGACGTTTCGTACGGATCTTGCTGGAAGTTGTAAAGCGCCGTCTAGGGAGCGTTCTGATAGTCAAGGATCCAAGAAAACTCTTCCAGTCAGGCAGCATTTAAAAAAAAAATCACAAAGGCTTATGTGCACGGAGTCAGAAGTTCATACATTTCGGAACCCATGCGGGTTCTTCGAACCTTGAAATATTTGACTGAGTCAGTAACCAGAAGCCCGTTCGGGCCCTTCATCTAGTAGGGAGCGTTCTGCCGCAAGAATTTGATTTCATATTGGTGCATCAATATCGGGAATAATAGAAACTAAGATATCGCGAACGGCTGCTGCCTGCACGAGGCGAGCTTCGCTGCCAACAATGACAACACAAACTCTCGTTGCCTCAATCGACGTCCGCAAGCGACCTTCCTTCCGTACCTGCGCCCTGCCGCGTAACCGCAGCCGTCACGTGGCTGTCACGTGGCTCGTTACGGCTCACCCTTCCTCACCGTTTGCTCCTGCAGAGGCTATACGTCACAGAGATCCCAAGGCCAAGTTTTTGTTCGTTGAAATGCTACCGCATTCGAAAGCCTTGCGATAAGGCCCCATCAAGGTCCTTTGAACACAATAACCCGCTTGGGGCGCCCACATGTCGTCGGGCAAGCAAAATCTACAGGATCGGGTCATGTTATACAAACAACACCGGCGGCTCAGTTTGATGCTATTGCATTGAATGAACATTTACTGCAATGAAGAGAGATACAATATAATCGAATCATTGCAAATCAATAGCATGATGAGTTGATGACATCCTAATGATGTCGCCGTACTCGGGTGCCGCTCCCGGCCGCTTATAGAGGTGGTTGCGCCACAAGAATTTATTTATAAATTCCGTCATCAATAACGTTTTTTTTTTCTCAATCGAGTAGACTGTTTCTGCGAAAGTCTCACGCTTTGGATAGAATGCCTTATTGCTGACTCACAAGTTTAACAGTCGGCTTTAGAATCTACAACAGCATGCGATAGCCCCGCACAAAACCATGGAGATGCCGGAGGTCGTGTACGACAGGATAAGGTTAAGATTGCTCACATTAATTATCTAAAATTATGCAAGCGCGTTTCCTCGATGGGATGTCAGGCTGGCCATGCCGCTAAATAGCTATCGTATAGCCAGGTAAATCCCCCCTTCAAGCTTTCCCGACTTTGGTCTCCGAGATGAGTGTCATTCGCAGAGCATGGCCTCCATCGGCCCAGTCTGCTGATAAAGTGTCACAATTTATCAAACATTATTGAAGATTCTGATCATTATTGACAAGGCGGTGACTGAAAGCGCTTATTTTTTTTTTTTTTATTTTTACCGTGTACAGTTGACGTGATAAGTTTACGGGATGCTCAATTCTGAGAGAAAGCAAAATACCTGCAGCCACACAGCTGTGATTTGACTTGGTACCTCTACTAGGGTATGCGCAAACAACGTATCCTTGCATTGTTTTACTATAGCCGCAAGCAAAAAAAAAAAAAAAAGCATGGGCCAAAATCTGAGTTTCTCGTGGAACCTGCGTTCCACAATCTTTTCACTCTGAGTGTACGTTTGATTATTTGCCTAACTTCCATTCGTAAGTTCAGATAGATTTAGCTATACAATCTTGGAAAAGTTTCTGTCATTTGAAATGTATCTCTACAGAGCTTATCGCACGAGAAAAAGAAAAAAAAAACGACAACAAGGGCGCGGCGCGGTACTCTTGCCAAAACCACTTGATATTGATCAACGAAGCTGCTAGTGTGAATAGACCTCTTCTTCCAGAAAAAGAAGCAGATGAAAGAAAGAATGAATTAAGGAAGGAAAGAAAGAAATGAAGAAATGCTGGACATTTAACATTAGCGAATGCGGCTAACCAATGGTAATGATCCCTTAGAAACGAAAAGCTTTATGAATTCGGCCCCAGAACATTCGTGAACTAAGCCTCAGTTTCGCTATTGCATCATGTGGCCTAAACTGGAAGATGATGAAGGTATAAATAGTGAATCTTTTTAATTATCTGGTGGTTATTATAATTTCACATTCATGAAAGGTCCCCCTTTTTTTTTCAGAAATTCACCTGAAAAGGAGGAAAAGCGCTATCTGCCAAGGGTGATTTCTAAGGGAAGTTCGATCCGAAAAGAAAAGAAGAATACAAAGCGTATTTTCTTTTCTCATGGGTCAACTTTTTCAGTTTGAGTTTCAGTTTATTATTCTTTAAATACAATGAATAGTGAGAGACCATATACAGATTAGGGTCCCAAAGTCAAAGACTGCAGCGGCACCCTCGTTTAATAATAACATTGGAGAGACGTATGAAAGCTGAGCAAGCTAGAAACGAATACAATCTAGAAAAATACAACATAGAAAAATTAAACAAACAAAAATAATTGTCAGTGTACAAGCCTATATTGCATAAAAAAATCTAAATATATACGAATGGCAAATGTAGTGTAATGAATGATGTACACTTAGTTATTTATACATGTAAGAAAGCTTAAGGGCGTGATTGAATGCATGAACGGATGAAGATTTAATGGTGTTGGGTAAACCATTCCACAGTGTTATAGCAGCGAATGATGTGAGTTTTCCATAGTTAGAATGAGTCATGGTCAGTAGAATATTGGAGTTACGTGGAAACCTGGTATTATTATTATTGACGAGTACCTGGACTCAGTGAATGCGTATGCTGTTTAATAAGTAATTTATAAAACATAATTATTAGATGATAGTTGAACAAGTTCGTTACATCAAGGATGTTATTTTCACGAAGTAATAGAGTAGCAACCGTGAAAAACCTGCTGTTAGTGATAATGCGCATTGCTTGGTTTTGTGAGTGCTAAATAGACGTGATATGAGTGTATTATGTGGTTTCCCAGGAAACAATGCCATAATTAATGTGACTGTGAACTAAAGCAAAGTATAATACTAATAACGCACCTTTGGACAAATATGCTCGTGCTCCCCCATCAATGGCGTCATTTTCTGTGCAGGCGTTTTGCCTGCGCACAGATAACAATGCCATCGACGGCAGGCCACCAGAGTATAGGTGGTAGTACTTAAGTCAGTGTAAGCCTTTTAAAAAAAGTTAGTTGCGAGTTCAGCGCTGTCCTGTGCCTTCCCTACTTTCTGTCTTTGTTGTCTTGCGCTGCCGCTTGAAGATAAAATGTCGGCTCGTGGGTGCTTCCAAAGCACACATATATACATGGATTAGCGCATGCCATTCAACACATTCTTTGCTCTTCATGATTTTTCTTGGGTGTAACAATTCAGATTGTGCCACTGGCTGTGCGTATACTCTTGGCCTATCCTCCAGAATGGGTATTGTCCTTCATGATGGTAGCAGCACGAATAAAGCGACGCACGGAGTGAAGTAACACAGGACGAGCGCTGCCCCAGAGTTAAGTTTACTGAAACACACACCAATGAATATAAGAGACAGGTGATCGCATGGCAAAACGAGGAAAGCACAACCAGGCCATGTGGATACGGGGCATCTGTTACCGTATCGAGCTATCTAGGTGCATTAACTCCAGCTGAGAAGGCGTAATCGAAGGTTGGTTAAAACACCACGTGCCCTTCCGCTCTGTGTGCATGGGCTGCCTCCGCGACTAATCTAGTGGATACATCAGTATGCTTATACAAAATTGTTGTCTCTTTGAGCAGAGGCTTATATGGGTCCCGTAACTAGGGAACCACCCCAACTGGTGCCTGCGTGCACCACCGATTTATTTCGGGCCCAGCAAATGTTGCTTCATCATCATTACACTTGCATTTTTTGGCAATGCGCAGACACATGTGCATAATCATTCTTGTCCAAGGACAATTCATGCTCCCTAAGTCTTACATTGATGCACCGGCCCGTTTGTCCTATCCACACTCGCCCGCGCTTGAGCGGGAAAGAGTACACCACATTGGTACTGCAACCTACATATTTATTAACATCACTCACTTTGCGCCTTACATTAGAATTACGTTCAGCTCCACTTGCTCGCCTTTCGACCGCCGGAAAAACAGCCCTCAATTTTCCAGGAGCCGCAAAGACAACCTGCACCCCACGACGACCTGCAACGTTCTTGAGGCCATGGGTCAGGCGGTGTGCATAGGGTACAACTATAATCGGTTGGCGCAGGACAGGGGTAATTGGAGATCGCAGGAAGAGGCCATCGTCCTGCAGTGGACATACAACAGAATGATGATGATGATGATGGTGATGATGATGATGATGATATTCTTATTCCTGCTTTTTTGTTTCGGCCTCCTGACTCCTCGAGTTTTTCGTCAATTTCATCGACTTCTCACAAGTGCCTGTTATTAAGCGCTCGTCCTGTGTTTCTTTCGCCCCGTCCGCCGTTTTGTTCGCGCTGTTTTGACACGCATCCCGAATGCGTGTCAACTCGCCCAGCTTTCCACTTTAATGCATTATGGGTATGTCTCACTCTAACACCAGACGTACAGAATGCTTAAATGTAGCTGCATATTTGCCCCGTACTCCATTCGCGTGTACCGCTCCTCACCATTCTTCTCTCGTCAATTATCACGCATCGTCGGCGTGCTCGTCACATCGCTGCGTAACGTTCACACTCCGCGAGATTCGATGCTTGCATTTCGGCATAGCTGGTGAGCGGCGCTACTGCTATAAACGCGAAATTCGCGCGAGATTAAACTCGTGACCCGTTGTGGCAGATAAACATAAATATAACACACAATTTGACAGGTCGCATAGAGTGAAAGTAAACACGCATCGCCGTTAGTAGCGTAACATCTAATTACCCGCTTCGCTGAAGCTTCGCTTTCACATAAGTGCTAACACGTGCATCAAAACTTAAATTTTTTTTGTATTATTTCCTTTTTCGGTTTTAAAATCAACCACGGTACACGTAAACCATCTTGAACCTCGCGCTCCACCCGCTTTGGAGCTACTGCTGAAACACTCCACCAGGTGGCAGTCTTATTGTTCAATTTGCGGCGTTCACCACAGGGGGTGCTCGCCTCTCGTGGCATCGAGGCACCCGAACGATAAGTAGAGAGCCTACATGACTGCCCTCATGGAGAGTAATGAGCATACAGTTAGCTTCATCCGAGAGCCTATATGAAGCAACTCTGATATTGAGTCGGCGAGGTTGGCGTAAAAGAAAAATTTTAATGTCAAGCTGTACGTTCTCGTATGAACTACGGCTTATTCAACGAGCTTATATATATACGTTGCAAAAGGACGGAAATGAACCACATTTTACCAAAGGCAGAGGCGTAGTCACTTCCAGCTGTGAGTGCTAAATTTAATGACAGTTCTACAACAAAAAAAGAAGGAAAAATTGGTAAATTGCACATATACCTTTTTAAGCGACCGATCATTACACGTGTAGAGTTCAGGTGGAGTCCTGTACCATCTGATGCACATTGAAAGAAGTCTGTTGTACATTACCATATCATTAGGAATACTGCAAACTGCATACATTATAGAAAAAAACTTACCCATGTGTCATCTAATACTAGCGAAGTTGTCAGTCTGGCTGCGTTTTTTACTTTATCAGTACATCCGCTTTGCGCGAAAGTTTTCTTCCTTTTTACTTGCGCTGCTATGTATAACGTTCCGTCTTTGTGTTTTTTCGACCCCCTATGTAATGACTGTAATGGACTTTTAAGGTACGTGAACAAAAAAAAAGGGACAACTTCATTCTCCCGGTTTAACGTTTAAAAAAATAACCCTTGGGCTATGAGAGGGGCGGCTGTGGAGGGCTTTGGGTTTACTTTTGACCATCTGGTGTCCTTAGACGTGGACCTAAATCTACGCAGACGAGTCGCAAACCAAATAAATCAATTTCAGAATGTAATTTCTTGCTGTCCCAATGTTGATTGTTTCCTTTTGTAAATACGTTTTGTATGAAGCACTTCTTTCGAAATGTACGGTATCGTAGGCTGCTGTGAGCGATAAGCGGTGGAGAGGAGGAACTGAGGAGCTCGATTTTTGTTAGAGCTATGCGCACGAAGTCACTAGAGAACAAGCCATAATAAGGAGAATCGAATTGACGGTGGACGAAAAGACCACTTGCCACCGGTTGAGAGTCTAACCCACGGCCTGTGGGTCACGCCAGCGATGCTCTACCAATTGAGCAACAACGGCGGCTGTGCCTCGTCGACTTCCTTGGGTATTTGTACATGGAGTGTCATATATTGTCCTCGAAGTGTTAGCTAGTGCCACTCATGAACAGGGCGGCCAATGGGGGACATTTTTTGCAGCGAAAGCTGTATAGCTCTACCTCCCAATGGGTCTATCGCGTCCGTAGGCAAAGCTCGGGAAGGACGCGCCGCATGCGCCGCTGGGTTCCTTGCAGCACCAGCAGACGGCGCTCGCCTCCGCTCATCCGCGGCAGCGGCGGCGCCGGCCGTGCGGGGGAAAGAACAAAGAAGAACCAGAAAGCTGGCCTTCGCGCATAGCATCTGCCGCAAACGTTTCCCGGTAAAAATTACGGTTGCATAAGCTCGAGTTGCCGGGAAGCTGTAACTGTAGCATACGGAGCAGGGAGTGACGCAACTACACATTCGTATCTAAAAGAAGAGCCTTCCTAGCAAGTGATTTGTGTTGTGAGAGTGCTATGGGAAGGCCACGTATAGTGAGGACTCCACGAAGAGAAGAAGCGTGCGTTCCAGGCGCGTCGAATCTGCGGTTAAGTGCATTGCTTTTCTCTCTGGTCCGCTCTTCGTAGATACACGAAGTATATAGCGGTGCAAGCCAAGTCGCAGCCCGTTGAAACGTCTTTGGCTAATAATTAGGTAGAGTGCTTGTGAATGTCGCCATGAGCGCAAACGTACCGCTCTCTCAGCGGGAAAGCCAGCAGTATCGACCCACGCGGAACCCGGAGAGGTAGGGAAACGAAAACGTCCTTTACGAAAGAAAAAAGAAATAAATGAAAGGAAAGTAACAGAAAAAATCAACAGGAAGTATCATAGGAAGGGTCAAGCTGTGCCTACTTCAATGCGCAGAACTGCCACTTCGATCAGTCCGAATGTTGGAAGCTTTTATACCGGTGTTACACGTGCGTTTGGCTAGCCTTCGCAGCGGTAATCCATCGACTTAAAGGCGAAGTTGAGCCCGGCAGCTTAGCCAAGAAGTAGTTTCAATTGTCTATGCTACTCATGAATAACTAATACAGCCAAAGGGGAAAATTCCATTGCGGTTATCTTTAAAATCTCGCTGCCTGTCCTCTCGTGTTTTTCTCACTATCGGCATTCTTGGCGCGTACAAGGCTGTCAGTAAGACCTCGGAAATCCGGAAAGCATGCAGTTGTAGGAACCGCGGGCCCGAGATCTCGGAGACAATCATAAAAACATTAGCTTCGAAACTTTGCAAGGTTATAGCGGTGTGAGCTCTGTAGTGATTTTTCAGCTTATTGGATGCCTTCTTTTCTAGTCGCCAGTCATGAAGCACGTTCTTTCTTTCTCTCCTTTCGCTCTAATGTCTCAGTATTACTCACGCGGTCTTTCTATTTCGAATTGCACGAGGTTCTATTTTTCCAGCCTGCTGCGTCACTTACATTGACAGGTACATTTATTTATTTATTTATTTATTTATTTATTTATTTATTTATTTATTTATTTATTTATTTATTCAATACCCACAGCACCTTTACAGGCATTACAGGGGGGGACACAGAACATCAAGGGCATTCGTGCAATATGACTTACAAATGAACAATACAGTACGAATAGTCAGCACAATGGTCAAAGAATTATATACACAATTCGCATGCAAAAAAAAAAAAAAAACGGAAGTATGGTCGCATCAATCCAACAAGGCATAATATGCGTCATCCGATATTACATCAACCCCTGACGATGGTAGTCCATTCCACTCCCGCATTGTTCTAGGAAAAAAAGGACATCCTGTGAAAGCTGCTTTAATTCTCCATCATTCTTCTTTTTTTCATTATTTTGCAGTTCGTTTTTCTTTCACTACTACGCGAAGCGCACATCTCGCTCGCGACACTGTTCAAATACGATAGTAGATGGCATCGAACCCCCCCCCGCCCCGCTCCCCTCCCCTTCCTCCTCCCTGTAGCAGCAATTCACGTTCTCTCATGCAATATTAATTATTGACAGTGACAGCCGTCATTCCAGAATTGTATGCGCAAGTTCTTTACTAAGGACGGCATTTGTTACGTCACTCTCGCTTGGAAATTCACAGGTCACATCAGGCGCGCTCGTAAACCATAATCTGTCGCGATTAAGGCGCTTCGGCTGTGCTAGACATTGTTTAGGCTTTCGTTTCGACAGTCAAGCGTTAGTCAACGCTGCGGGAAGCTGGACAAGAGTTGTAACAAAACGAGAGCTTCCTGATTTTCTGTTTTTCGAGTTTAGGCGTCAAGTTGTGCACGTGATTGTCGCTGCAGGAAAAATACTGCGTACTTGCGCAAAGATATAAACAAAAAGGTCTCTAAAGGTCGTCGCGTGTTCCGATAGTCAGTGTCGCGTTCCTTTCATTCTTCTACGCTCGCAATTACACTATACGCTACTGCCGCATTCCTTCCACGTGACTGCGACGCGAATGTATAATTTTGCGTAATTTTTTTAACAACTCCATATAATATGTTAAGCACAAAACTTGATAGATAACTAAGACTTCCAATGTTTGCAAAGTGTACACATCATTCTTACGTCATCTGTCAGATTTAAAGATGCCCGCTAGGTCGGCGGCTGGGCCTAAACCACCCTGTCTTTTTCATAGGCTTAGCCCACGTGGTTCATCGAAAACGCCCATGTTGCCACACATTTGAAGCTGACACGTCCAAAAGCTTACCAGGTGATGCCGTGTAACTACCGCATAAATGTAAGCTGTGCTTGTTTCAAGCATGCATTGTATTCTTGTTTTAGTGTACTTCATGTGCTATTTCACGTAGTCATCACTTTTGCATGCGTTTGCGATCGTAACTATTACATACAGTTAATATATACGCCACATCCCCTTGACCACTGTATGGGCGACAGGGCCAATGCCAGGCAAAATTATCTGCGTGTCAACCACGACCAAGTTGTGTCTAAAGCATTGCTGCATGTAAACCAACGTCGGAGAGATTAGAGGAGGGTCTCCCCCTCCTCTAATCTCCCCCCCCCCCCCCCGCTAATCGGTAGACACACGAAGACGAACCATCAGCTTACGGCGTTCCAAAGTGGTCTCCCTTCCATAGATCAATCATATCAAAAAACATTATCGTCGGCCTTACTGTTTAATGGGTAACAACCTGATTTGTATTGGAAGGCGATTGTTAACTTCACTACTGCTTTAAGAGGAAGCTTTAGCTCCCTTCTAAATAGATCAGAACGAAGAATATTTTTTTTTAATCGGCAGCCAGTGCACCGAATTTGATGAGGTTTGTTGCACCTAAAGGAAAACTTTATACACACTGAAGGTAGCAATTTCTTACTTATGTCTCCTCAATCGTTACGACATAAAGTCGCAGTTTCGCCCGAAAGGCGAAACTCGGGGTCATAACTGCGACGTGAGGAAGAGCGGCTGCAACAGCGAGCGCTGAGCGAATTTCGACGTTCGCTCTGCCTCTCACTTCAACGCGAACTAAGCGGCGAGAACACAGCGCTAACAAAGCTATCAGCCCTCGGTGCGCGCATAGCAGATCGGTTTCAAGATAGAGCCCGCGCGGTCGCGCTCAGACCCGCCATACAGCGCCGCCGCCGGATATGATCAAGGCTGCCATCGACGCTGCTGTGAGATATTTCTGTTGCACTCTGCAGTTTAAATACCTGGAAGGAAACATAAACGTTTGAAATACCTCCTTGAGCATCCACCATGATTATGTAAGATTGAAGGGGCAGCGGAATGCAGCAATAACTAAACATAGGGCACTCAGCAGTTAGAATAAGTATGACGTGGTTCGAGGAATCTGGAGATGAGTAATGATGCCAGTGTTAACGTTTGTAAACGTCATTCTGGGCTTAAATTAGGCATCTTGACGTTGGAAGTTAAGCAAGAGTCGGTAGGCCGGTTGACCTTGGGGGCCCAGGATAAAACCACAAATGAGGAAGTACAGTGAGACATGAGCTTGTTTGAAGTCCGAAAAGCGCAGATCCAAATTAGTTTTGAAGAAACACTAAGGAATATGGACGAAAATAAATGGGTGGTTAAAGTGCACAGATATGTGCACATCAATATCATGGACGCAGAATGAAAGAAGAGGTCAAGAAAGCTGGCAACGAAGTTTAGGATAATCGAGCGTGTAGTTCATAACCAGGAGTTATACAAAAGAAAGTTAGAGAAATATAGACAGTAAATTGAATTCAACGGATGGAAACTGTGAGAACGGCATGGTCCCTCGGTCCACGCCCAGCAGGCCCCAGTCCTGGCCGGCCGTGTCCAGGAGCGCGCAGCCAAGCCTCGAACCACTGCTCGCGCTCACGAGTCACTTTGTCCTCCACTTCTTCGACAGCTGGCTCCGATGCCCGAGTTCCCATAAAATAAAGAAGACCATGGAGATTTACAAGAATGGGAACAAAGAAATTAGAAAGGAAAAATTTTACAATAACACAAAGAGCAGTACATTGCTATTTGAGGCCCTAGCTGGTTGCCTAAGGGCAAAAACATACCGGAACAAATTTTCGCAACAAGGTGAAGAATGTGCTGACGCAACAAAAATCTGGAGACAACTCCGCACATCCTAATGGAGTGCGAAGGTATTCATCCAGCGAGACCTGTAGAAAACGTCCGTCTTCCACAAGCGCTTGAATTAAAGGGGCTGGAAGCAGCAATCAGTCAGCAGTCAAAATAAGCAAGAGATCCTTCGAGTATTAGTGGAAATAAGGACAAACGAAATTGATAAGACCAGATGCGTTACAGGCACAGGCAGCTATGTAAGGTAGGTGTAAATGTTTTAGGGAAGAGATAATTAAGAGACATAGGCAAAATAATAGATTGATAATTAACGACAGAATACCTGGTTAGCTTAAGCAGGCTGGGTGACTACTTGTCGCTGCCCCGTTTCGAAGGGTATGCCGATAAATGGTCATCATCACCACGCAGTTCGCTATGCGTCGGTGGTACCGAAAAAAGGCCTGCCTGAGCACGCGTGCGTGCGTGCTAATAGATAATTTTAGATTAGTGGTGCGCAAGCGTTATGGGCCCGCTAGTGTTTGGGACCACGGCACTGGGCATGCGCAGACGGTGCGTGCGTGCGAATAGAGAGCTTTAGGTTAGGGTGACGCAAGCGCTAGGGGGCCCCATCGCTTGCATCCCCCTAATCTAAATCTATCTACTGTCGGAGCCAAATAGCGTGCGCCTAGGCAAGGGCGGCCGAAATGACATGTAGTTAAAACTGCATCTTAATATACAAAGCTGGCTGTGGTGCGATCACGTGACCTCATCACTGTCAGTCGTGGTATAGACCGGTCGCCGCGGCGCTTGGGCGTCTCCTTCCGGTGTTAGATGAGCTGTCAACGCCGCATGCATCCATCACTTCTCTCGCTAGCAGAAATATGTGCAAAGTGCACGATATCTCCTTCAGCAATGTCCGCAAACCTTCGCAAAAAGAAAAAAAAAGCCTGTACACTTGCACTCCTACCTTTCTCGTGTTTCCCAGCAGTCTACGCTACAGAAGTGCTGGCTTGGCGACGTACGCGGTGCTCATTGTCTCCCCTTTCATCCCACTCCGTGCCATATTAGAGGGCAGATGAAGTGGTCGGGCTCTTTAAAACAGAATACATAGCTTCTGTCCAAATGAAGCACTTTCCAAACACTTTCCGGCATGGTCAAGCTGCTTTGATTAGTGCAGCATGTCTTTAGCGCCATCATGTACGCACATAGATATCGATGAAAAGGAACAATGTCACGCAAGTCGGGTTGATCACCAACCATGGCGGCCTCGTTTCAATGGAGCGGAATGCAATATATATATATATATATATATATATATATATATATATATATATATATATATATATATATATATATATGTATATATATATAGCCTATATCTTAGGGCATTAGCACTAGCACGCCGAGAATCTACGTGAGCATAGAGGCGTCACAGCACGACAGCATCACAGGCAGATCTTGTGCCTATAGCACACGATATGCGAATTCCTTTTTTTTTTCTCAAACTGTAACAGAGTGTAATCGATTGATTTGTGCCCGAGTGTGCTGTATTATTGAAGGCCTGTGTTTTTTCCCCAGTTGCAACGCCCCCTGCTTAAACGTCCTTGGACACAGCGGGGTAAGTCTGAATAAAGAATAAATCGATAGCAGTGATAATCCAGCGAAAAATCGTCACTGTCAAAAACGAAGACGATGCGCGTGTGATAATATGTATCACTGACCTCATCGGGGGTGCCATATTCGGGTTCCAGCTGTGTGAAAAATCTCCGTCCTAGACGTCACGTGAGAGGGGTGTATAGGGTCCATCTGTTGGTCAAAAATTCACCTAGTTCTAACTGCACTATACTCAGGACTGAAAAAGAAGGACGAAAAATAGAAGGAAAGGCAGGGTGGTTAGCCGCTGTAAGTACCGACTGGCTGTGCTTCTGCTTGGGAAAGGGCTAATGGAAATGAAAGGAGATAGAAAGGGATAAAAAAATAAAGTGAAAAAGAAATCCACACAATAACGCGATTCAACTTTCAAAGTCAGTCGCACAATGGAGAAGTCCTTAAGAACCTGAGCAGAGCATTTAAGGCCTCGAGTGCCGAACCCTGTCGGGACCAGCGTCTTAGAACTTCTTCCTCCGTGAAAGCGCGATCATCCAATTTTTCGAGCGTGAACGCGAGCACTTTTCCAGCGACATTGTTAAGGGGAGAGTCACACACAAGGTGCTTGATCGCCTCCTTACAGCCACATTTGTCGTAAGCCAGGCTGTTGGCCATTACAATGCTGAAGGAACAAGCGTTCGTGAATGCCACGCCGAGCCACAGACGGCACAGAAGTGTTGCTTCCGCTCGTGGTATGCCTGGTGGAGGATTGAGTTGTAGGCGTGGATCCAATCTGTGGAGACGTGTATTGGTAAATTCATCGTGTTCCGCAGAATACGTGTAAGCTCTCGTGGAGCGAGCGAAACCTTGTGGCTGGACCTGTTTTCGACAGTGGTATTGATATTGGCACGTGTACTTGTTTATCTTTTTCGGCTGACCACTTTTTACCGTTATCACTCAGCGCGGGACGCACCCGCATGTATCGGAAGTTTCTCGAATGTTATCGATAGTTCTATCTGCTGTCTATTGCCATCGAAGCTTGTGTAATCTGACTGCGTGTGCGACGCGGATTGTGTAGAACTTTCTAGAAGACACGCGGGCACCAGTGATTGCCATTTGTTGGGCGTGTTGGTAAATTGAAAGCATATTTAGCGCCAGCAAACAAGGACGTCAGGGAGACGACAACACAATGTTGTCGTCTCCCTTACGTCTCCTTGTAGCGCATTGTGTTGTCGTCTCCCTTACGTCCTTGTTTGCTGGCGCTAAATATGCCACCAGTGATTACTCTGGAGCCTTCGACGACTCATGCATAAAAGCCGACGCGCTTGACCGGCAGATGAGATTTTCGACGATCGCCGACTGTGTTCGCCCTTGTCGTTGTGCTTTAAGTGTAACTTGCTTTTGTGGGCACAAGTTCGCCCAATAAAACGATAGTTTTGTCACTCACAGTTTTGCTGCTTTCTTCAGCGTCACTACTATGGGACAATACACAGTGGGCACCGTCGCGTCCTGATCAGGCACCGTCATCTGCACTGTAGTTAGAAATTTCGCAATGACCCCGTATTCACTGGCAGTGTGATGGTGAACTAGTCGGACGTCTGCGACTAACTGCACGTTAGGTCCGTGAATGAACAGGAAAAGCAGACGCCGGAAGGTGCCTTCGAGTCACAGAAGACCGACCATGACTGTCATGATTCGCGAGCTACAAACTACAGAGCAGCACGGACAGCTTCGTGTTCTGCTGCCGTCGATGATGTAATGTGAGACTTCTGGAACTGAACGATGGTATATTTCGCGGGAATCGCTACTACTCCAGCCGAGCTCTTGTAGGAAACAGAACCGTCCACGTAATCGGGGAGGCGTTTTGTGTGCTTCTCGTGTAGGAATAAAAGTACGGTTTGTTTTAGAGCGATGGATAATATCTCCGTTTTCTTTTTGATGCCGGGAATGACAAGAAGGGCTTGAAGCAGATGCAGGCACCACGGCGGTAAAGATGGTCGTGCTGCAGGCGTGATGTTTGCCGATAAAGTTCCACAGTTGGCGGCGATAATCCTGCTAAACGCTGAACGAACTCTAGCGGCAGGAAGAGAGGCGAGATGATGCGATGGAAGCCGGGTGAACTGCGTGATGTGCATCCTTAAATCGTCGACTCGAACGCAAGCATTGATGGGGTGGTCATGCGCGATGGCTGTTGTTGCTGTCGTGGATGCAAAGCTGTAAAGGACAAAATATATCCGTAGAGCTTGGACTTGCACAGACTGGAGGGCACGGAGGTTGGTCTTACCGGTCCTACCCAGTACAGGCAGGCTATGACGCAGGATACCCTGGAACAATGTGTTATAGAATTGGAGCATCACTCTCACAGACGCATTCGATGACTTCCCCGCGAGAAAACTGAGGGCATGGGTTATTGTCATGGCTAGCTTCTTTTTCAGGCAAGAGACATGATAACTCCGGCAGAGGTCCCGATCTGTCATCACTCCAAGAAAGCAGTCCGTCTTCTCGTAGGTGATTGCCTGCCCATTAATTCTGACGACGTAGGGTCTCATTGCTCTGCTCGTGAAAACAACCATAGAGCACTTCTCGGAGGACACCTTCCGACCTTGTGCTCGAAGACAACCGAAGTTAAGGTTTTTTTGGTTTCCGGCGCGAACCTGGGAACGCGTCACTCCACATGCCCAAATGTATATATCCTCTGCGCAGACTGACACGTGGTCGGATTGCAGAAGGGAGTGAACCAGGTTGATGAGCACGAGGTTAAATAGAGTGAGGCTCAAGACTTCGCCTTGTGGTACGCTACGGTAGGTGTTGTGTTGTGATGAAACACCATCTTCTGTTTGCGCAAAGAATGACCTGTCCTTCAAGTAGCTGAGTATCCATCGAAAAACTAGGTCAACCAGGTCGATATCGCCGAAGGCGTCAAGGATGGCTCGATGAGTTACGTTGTTGTAAGCGCCTTTCACCTGCAGGGACACAGCCGGTGACAATCTCCATAGCCTCACGTTGTCTACAGAAGAGCACAATGTTATAGATACCACTCTAGACGTGTCAGCACCATTTTCTCCGTCACCTTTTCTGGATAAGTGCCAAGAGCAATGGGACGATAAGACGCCGCGTCTAAGGGTGACTTGCGTTGCGACAATATGAATAGAGGCATTGTGATAGCGTGAATAGAGTCAAATACAATTTTCTAATCGAGCGCAGTCAGCTCTTACGCTGAAGCAGGGGCCTCTTATACTAGGCGGGACCTAGTATCAGAGGGAACAGGAAGCGTTGCATAGGTATACAAACCACGATGAGTCGCCACTGAAGAGAGAGCTGCCTTATACATTGCCTCACGAGTATAGCGCTATGGTCCCCTTCCAATTCTTCCACCGGAATGGAAGAACGCCACCACGGTTCTCATTCCAAAGCCCAACAAGCCCTCGGGCGTCGAGAACCTCAGACCTATATCACTGACATCATGCGTGGGTAAGGCGGCGGAACACGCCATTCAAAACAGAATCTCCAGATTCCTCGAAACCAAGGGACTGTTACCACACACCCTCATCGGATTTAGACCCGGTCTATCAACTCAAGACACCATGATTTTAATCAAGCACCAAATCATTGATGACCCCATTAGAAACGCCAAGGCCATTCTTGGGTTGGATCTAGAGAAAGCGTTCGATAACCTCTCTCACCAATACATTGTGGACACCATTTCCGAACTCAACCTCGGAGCTAGGTTCCACTCGTACGTCAAGTCATTCTTGGATAACAGGACGGCTACGCTCCGATTTGCCGACCTCTCCACGGAGACGCTCTCGCTGGGGAGCAGGGGCACCCCCCAAGGCTCGGTCATCTCCCCTATGCTTTTCAACCTTGCCATGGCGGGACTTGCTGAGAAACTAGGGCAGATCCACGGGCTCGAGCATACCATATACGCAGATGACATCACCATGTGGGTGTCCAAAGGAACCCCGGGCATGGTGCAGGACATCTTGCAAGAAGCAGTGAACGCCATAGAAGAATTTCTAATTCCCACAGGACTCAGATGCTCGCCTACCAAGTCGGAGCTGCTCGTACGCAGACCCACGCAGAAAGGCCGCAGGCCATACTCGTCAGACTTCGACTATAATCAAGAAATTATCGTACGAACCACTTCGGGACACGCCATACCGTGCGTCGACAAAATCAGAGTCCTGGGTATGATCGTAGAGACTAAAGACGTCAATGCCTCTACGGTTCAGAAGCTCATCACCAAAACCAACAACGCTATTGGGCTCATCAGAAGAATTGCCAATAGACACAGGGGCCTCAAGGAACATAACCTCATCAAACTCATACACGCGTTCGTCACCTGTCACTTCGCATACGTTGCGGCAATGCTCAATTGGACACGATCCGAAAGAGACAGACTGAATGCCCAAATCAGAAAGGTCACCAAGCAAGCCCTCGGCATTCCAACCAGCACCAGCAACGAGAAGCTGGGGCACCTGGGCATGCACAACACCCTGGAAGAAATTGCCGAAGCCCAGCAGCGCGCCCAGCTTGCTAGGCTTTCGACGACGCCTCCGGGGCGCACGATCCTAGAGAAGCTAGGCTTTGCACAAGGAGACATAGAAAAAGACTTTGCGGACCTCCCACGGGACATACGCGCCAGGATCACGGTCCGCCCTATACCCAGAAACGTACACCCCGAAAACAACAGGGGCAGACGACAAGCGAGAGGACAATTCCTTCTTAACCAAGCCTTGGCGAACCGTGAACGCTCAGCTTTTGTGGACGCGGCGGCATACACGGGAAACAAAGCTTTCGCAGTGGCGGTTGTGGACGGCCGCGGATCCACAAGATATGCAGCCACGGTAATTGCAAGGAAGCCTGAACAGGCCGAACAGGTTGCGATCGCTGTTGCGCTCACCGACGACAATCTTTCCCATATCTACAGCGACTCCATAGCCGCTATCAGAGCTTTCCAGAAGGGCACGGTCTGCGCACAGGCTCTCAAAATTGTTTCAAAGAAAGAGATTAAGAAACACTTCATATACTGGTTCCCGGCACACTTAGGACCAAAGCTCGGCGACGTCCCCAACCTTAACGAGGCGGCACACGAGGCTGCGCGCCCGCTCACAGACCGCGCGGCTTCACCCGACCACTCGGAGAATAAGGACGCGCCCACTACATACAACGAAGTCACTAAACACTACTACCTACAACGCAGACAATATAGCACGCCACACCGCACGCTCACTCGAGCTCAAGCGGTTACACTCAGAATGCTACAAACAGACACATACCCCACTCAAAACAGATTACACCATTACATGCCTGAGCTCTACGACAAGTCTTATTGCACCAATTGCAATACATCCCTTAACGTTTATCATTTACTCTGGCCGTGCTCGCAAGCTCACGTAAACTACGAACAGGACAAGCGCAAGTTTGAAGAGGCAATCCGGAGCGAAGAACTCGCTCCCCAACTCTGGGCCGTCCAGCAGGTCCACGACGCCGCCAGGAAACTCAACCTCCCGGTTCCGTCGTGGGAGACGCCCACTCCATGAGAGCCCAAAGCTCTCGTGGCCTGCAGGACCTGAATAAAGTTGATTTCCTTCCTTCCTTCCTTCCAATTTCCGTGACTTCTCGATCTTGTAACACCAACGTCGCATTTCTATCATTTCTAGCTCAGATGCAGCAGCCAGGCAGAGAAGCATTGGGTCTTGTACTACCACAACGCCCCGGATTCCCACCCTACACTCTTAAGCAAATGTACACCCTTTGGGGTGTATATTTGTCACACAACAATAATCGTCATCTGTCTTGCTTGCGTTTCCTTCCTTGAAAACGCTGCGCTCGCTACCTTCCTGTCTTGAATGCTCTGTAATGCTGATAACGGGCATGCCGTTCGTGACTTGGAAGTACCGGGCTCGCCGCGTTAAAGAAAGGAAATGCGGGCAAGACAGATGACGATTATTGTTGAGTGGCAAAAGGGTGTAATTTTGTTTAAGAGTGCAGCAGCAATCGCCGCTAGCGCATGCGCAGTTAGGTAGGGCCAGCCGATCTTTGTTTTACATTCCACTATGCTGTCGAGACATCGAGCATCGGGGCAAGCTCGCTGAGCGTATGCTATTATAGCTCGTTACGGCTTGTAGCATTTCTATTCCGCAGCTTGTTCGTTGTATATCGTGTGACAAGAGGAGTGTCGTCCACTGCGAAGCACACGCCCGAAAGGCACACCGCCGTTTCCGTTGTGACATCGTCGATCGGAGTGTGCAAGCCAGCGCAGTCGATCCACCTGCCAGTGGAAACTGCCCCAGGTGTGACAAGCGCACGCAAGCACGCGCACAGGCATTCGGCGACGACCGTTAGCGCGGCGGTGCAGCTGTCGTCCGTATGCGCTAGTTCTACCGCCTCTTCGTGGCCTGTGGATTTGACGTTCCAGTATCTCGTCTAGCTGCGCGAGTCACAGCTGCTGTGAAGATGAGGGACTCGAACTACAAGCCGGTGAGTCGCGATCAAACTTTGTAGTCGATGGATAATAAATGCAGCGGACACTAAGGTCCGTTAGTACCTTTCGAATCGGTGCTGAAGAACACTTTGAAGTGTGTATGGGAGCGTTTTCTCGCGAATCTTTCGCACGATGAACACAGTTACTGGCGGACATTTGCTTGTTAATTTGCTTCGCTGCAACATGTACGATGCGAACGTATCGCCGGTCGCGCTTACCGCACTTTCGCTACGTAGCTCTCGGGTGCGGTTTATGTGAGGCTGCGGATCGCGATTCAAAGACGCGCGATCTGCCTTACAAATAATGCGATGAACGTGTCGCCTGTCAAGCATTTTTTTTTGTATGTATGTAGTCACTCGCGGCAGTTTATAAACGCGACTGTCATTCGAGCCATATGCGAATCGCAATGCAGATATATGCGATCTGTGTTACAAATAGCGTCGCTCAAGAGTTGAGAACCGTCGATGCCAGCAGGCCAGCCTTATCGGCTGTCTTGATCAAATTAAGGATAATCCTTCATGTACATGTGGCGAGCGCAACGAAAAGCTGCGCTATCACTGTCGATATTTGTAGAATATATAGCTGGAGTAACTTTTCATTGGCGCCTTGCCATCTTGGGGCTTTTCTTAATGTATTCTTTAATAGCGTTGTATGCGGGGTACAAATGTTGTACTGTTCACCTGTTTGCTATGCAGTGCGTCAAAGCGGAGGGCATCGCATTATGTTTGCTCGCCTGTGCTCATCTCGCATGGACCGAACTCTAAGTACGGACGGTTTGCATTAACGCCACCGTTTCTATACCGTCTTGGGGCACGTCGAGAAGCTGCGTATAGCAAGAAACGTGACAGTACGATAGGCGTGTCTTAGGCTGAGCAAATAAATCGACAAGTGATGACATGCTGCACTGGCGTCATCGTAGGCTCCATGTTAGGACACTAGCATGGTGAGAAGCTGCGTCGGTGTAATCCCATGAGAACCATCTACCCGACTGTGTTTCTTTTCTTTTTTTAAATTCCGCTGCCGAGAAGTGCATAGGCGTGTGCCGGGCAGCCAGGGGAATCGATCCCACGACCATGCGTGCTCAGTACGCTCCCTTGTCGCTGTGTGTTTAGGATTTCGTTGCTTAAGAAGGCCACGCTGCTTCGATCCATGCACCCTTTCTGCCGGCGGTATCGACAAACGGTAAAAGGGAAACGCTTTGCTAGCCTGCTCTAATCACAGCCGGGACTGGTATCAATGCAGATAAAAGTACCTGAGAGCCGAACAGTGACCGATTTCTTATGCAGAGATACATGCCGGGTCTGCCTGTATGTAGTCGAGAGCTCTGCCTGCGTCCTGTGAGCGAGCGACGAGCGCATCTTTTTTGCATCCGTTTCCGCTATCCCGTTCTTCTTTTCGTATCATCACTCGCTCCGGATGGCCGTATCCAACGTTAACGAAGGCGCGCAACAGATCCTGAGCCAGTGACTAAGTTTAGAACGAATGGAAAATTAAATGAGTCGTTTAGAAATTTCGCCCCAGGCGTCCTCCAATTTTGATGCACGAACGCTTGCGTTTGGACCTGACTGCGCGAGCCGCAGCTGGAACAGCGACGGGCTCATCTGTGAAACGCGTCGTATAAATGTCGGGAGGCCTGCGCGCCTCGCACTGTGACGCATGTCATTATCACGAAACGCCAACGTTGTCACTATGCGTCGTGCGACAAAAGCGCACAAAAAGGTTTTACCGATGTTTCTCGCCTATCTGCTTGCGTAATCATTTTGGCCGTGACATAATCATCCCGAAGGCATTTCTGCGTCTACCTTTCCGAACGGAGGAGCTGTGGAAGGCGGGAATGTTTGTAGCGTCGATCAGTGTCACAATCGTCAGCGCTGATTTTCCTAGGTACGTGTGCCGGTATGCCTCTACATGTGCGAGTTTAATTGTACTAAGCTGAAGCGTTCGAATTCGATATTAATGGGCCATGCGCAATTGCAGCCTCTTGGCTGAGACAAAGGGAGATAGCGGTAGTGCCGTCGCGCGTGCTGTGGAAAAATGCATCCGTCGCGTACACTTGATAACAGTTCCCAAGCAATTATAGCTGTCCGGCCTTTTGCCACGTGTCTTTCGCATAAACGATCCTAGCTTGTAATGCCTAGTAAAAGTCAGTAAGCGGGAAATGAGACGCTATTGGTTTGCGGAAATCTACTCGATGACTAAGGCTCCCGTGGTACGGTGCATCACCCGTGGCATACCGATGTCACACCGCTCATTTAAAGAGCGTGAGATTTTATTTTCTTATTTTAGGCCTCGGAAAAGCGCTGGAATGGGGGGGGGGGGGGGGGGCGGCATTACACTTGTTGATAAGCTAGATTGATTTCTGATAGGAAGAAAAAGTCATCTTCAGTGTTTATTTAGCAGCAGCGGCATCACGTAGATGTACAGAAAGCACATGCGTGCCATGCTCGCTTAAAAGGGCCATAAACAAATGAGACCTCGTGCTTTATTATAAAGACCGGCATGCCTCTGCAGAGCTCACTCACTCACTCACTCACTCACTCACTCACTCACTCACTCATTCACTCACTCACTCACTCACTCACTCACTCACTCACTCACTCACTCACTCACTCACTCACTCACTCACTCACTCACTCACTCACTCACTCACTCACTCATTCTTGTCTCAGCTAGGTCACCTGTCTATATTTGGTTGTTCTGGTTGTTGTCATTTATCAGTTTCGGACATATTTCCTAGCACGTCCCCCTCTCACTTCTTTTCAGCTTGCGACAAACTCTTCCTCGACGTTTTCACGGCATCACTCGTAGGTAGAGACTTCTTGCTAATTTCGTCATATTATTTGTAATTGACCTCTTACCGATACTGTTGTGGGCGTTTATTTTCGTTTAGTTAGCGAACTATCAAATCTTGTGCCATGAGAGAGAGAAATGCATTTGAGGAATGGCAGAGAGGTCGGCCTGGGGCAACTACTTTTGCGAAGGAACAGCGCTTAGGAACGGTACAATGGAGGGGAGACATTCATAAGAGCGAGCGTATGTACCGACCAGACGAAGTTAGTTCACATTTAGGTTAACTATAGTCGGCGACAACCTGAAAATAAGAGGCTACATGGGCGCTGTTCAAGTGAAACACAGTTTGCATAAATCACCATAAATTAGGTTAGCTTATTTCCATGACATCAAGTGTTTTAAGTGAAGCTTTCTTTGCCTACCACCACATGGTTTCGACTGGGTCGGACGGTCGGTTGGTCGCTGGTCGGGTTCTCGCGGAGTAGATGATGAGGATGAGCATACATCTATAGACACCTACCCACTCGGCGGGAGGCGGGGGGGGGGGGGGGGGGGGGGGTAGATTGCTACTCCACTCGACGAGTAGATGATGATGATGATCATGAGCTTGCTTCTGTTGAAATCTGCCCACTCAGGGTAGATTCCTACTCATTCGCCAAGTAGATGATAATGATAACTTACGTTGAAATCTACTCACTTTGAGGGGTAAGTTCCTACTTACTTGCCCAGTAGATGATGATGATGGTGAGTTTACGTTTTTTGTCACTTACACTCTCGGGGGAGGACGGGAGTTGATTCCTACTCCCTCGCCGAGTAGTTGATAATGATGGGCTTACTTCTGTTGAAATGTACGCACTCTGGGGATGAATTCCTACTGACTTCTCGAGTAGATGATGATGGTGAGCTTACTTCTATTGGCACCTACTCACCCAAGGGGGGGGGGGGGGGGGAGGGGAGGGGCTAGATTTCTAATACCTCACCGAGTAGAGCATGATGATGAACTCACTTCTATTTGCACCTACCCACTCTGGGGATAGATTCCTGCTCATTCGCCGAGTAGACGATGATGTGCTTACGTAATTGGTACCTACCCACTCTAGGGGGAGATTCCTGCTGACTAGCCGAGTAGATGATGATAATAAGCTCACTTCTATTACAACTTGCCCACTCTGCCGGGAGATTCCTACTCGCTCGTCGAGTAGATGATGGTGATGGGCTTACTACTATTGGCGCCTACCCACTCTGGAATAGATTCCTACTCACTGCTAAAGAAAAAAAAAGCGAAGCGCGTCCAGCGGCACGAATCGAACCTGGCCCCCCAAGCACAGTAGCCCGATGGTGTATGCATTAGGCCGCAGCAGCGATGTTTTTCCCTTTATTACAGCGAAGTAAAACCCTACAATTTACACTTAACAAGCCGCAAGTCAATAATAAGGTGTACTTAAACTCGACTCAAATAGGTGAAACCAGTGAAGAGATTGGCAAGAACCTCCGTGTATTCCGCGCGTCTGAATTATTTCACCCTGGTAGATGTTCTCTGCTCGGGGTAATTCGCCATGTCTTTCTATCATTTTTTATGTTGTGCAGCGAACAGTTAAGAAAGAGTAAGTTAAGGCTATCGCTATCAGATACCTTTACGCAGCAAAGGACAGAACCTTGCCATACGATCTCATTTTCCTTATTGGATTGCAATATTCGCTGGATAGCACCAATGATAGGCAACAACCGAACGCCTACTACTAGCATCGTGACAACGGCGACTGCCTGTTTCTCGTGATCGCCACGTGTTCCATATGACCACGATTGCCATACTATGGTGCATACACACAACGTGGTATCGCCCCTCTGGCGGTACCTCTCGTCCCGAACCCCGATTAGCTCTTTCTTACGATTGTCGCATGTTCGCCACGTTTGATTATGAAAGGCTTGCGGATCTCTTACCGAACCAACGACTTCTTTCACGTGATTGCCACGCGTTGATTGCGATTATGATTTCAATACTGCGGCACACATACCAACAACAGAGACGAATACGTTACGCAGCACCTGGCGATGCATTTCACGCCCAATATATTCAGAAAAACATGCTAACAGCTCCTTCACCGCCCGATTCATGGCCGATCCCTCAGAGTGGGTTGCTCCATTTCACTAGGGAACCAGAACAAGATGCACTGTAACGGAAGAAGTTGGCCAATCCGGCCTCGTGGGTGCGGCACTGCACGTATGTTGATGGAGTCAACAACAAAAAGGTGAAGAAAGGTGTGCGGATGAAGCCTAACGGGGACTGCCACTCTCAACACAGCAATGGTGTGCCGAAACGCATTCCAACGGCAGAAGAGATACGCAAGCGCAGAACAGACGTCGAGACGAAAGAAAGCACGCATTCGATGCGCGGCAGAGCGTGGCGCCGAGCGTGCGCTCGTGCTGTCCGCGTAATGCGAGACAAAGAGTCGACGTCGTCGTCGCGGACTGCAAGGCTTAAAGAACCTTTACTTACGGTGTCACGCCGACGTCAGTGCAGTGTGATTCCGTACTCCGTATAAATATATATGAAAGCAGTATTTAGCGTGAACGGTACACAAAGGACAGAGGGTGCCCGAGCTTTAAAAAGTAAAGAAACGCGCGGGAGCACATTGACAAAACTACAACTGTCGCCTCGTTCGCCGCATAGAATTTTGTAGGCGTCTCACGAAAGCGCACCGATTCCGACGTTTCAATCGGATCTGCATGACTCTGTGCCTTTAAAACGACGGTTTTCTCCTCACAGATTCGCCTTTGTGTCACTCGCTGGTTGTTTAGGATGAAACCTGAACGTCTTGGCAAAAAGTTTGAGCGATCCCGATATCAGTGCACAGCCAAAGTCAATATTTTGCCTCGAAACAACCAGCTTTTATTTTACAGGTAACCTAGCGTTTACACTAGCAGAGCAAACTAATTAATCTCCGAGTGGACAAAAAGTTTGAGCAATACTGATATCAGTGCTCAGCCAAAGTCAATATTTTGGCTCGTAACAGCAAGCTTTTATTTTCCGGTTAGCCTAGCGTTTATAGTTAGGGCACGTAATTAAGCTTAAGTGAAGCCTTACTGCACAAATCTTAAAGATTGGCTATTTTCAAACTCCTAACTTATCACTTCACACTCCTCGAAAAACTAATAAATTTTTATTTTAAATTTCAATAATTACCTACTTCATATATGCATTCATTGTACGCATATATACATTATTACATTATATACATTACGTACGGTATATAAATACATTATATCCAGACGAACGCGTCTGGGTATAATGCTTCGCGTTGAGAGGTCCAGACACGGTCGTGTCGTCATGCTCATACTGACGCAGTTGAGAAGCTGTGCCTTTAGATGTTAAGTAAGAAAGCTTTGCCTTGCTGAGACTAATTGGGGCTCCCTATGGTGAGGGCACGCTGAGGGTTCATCAACCTCACCTGTTAACGCGCTCGTCGACCTCCGGAACGCAGGCTTGGCGTTGCATTTGCATTCCGCAAAAGAAGGCATTCCTCCTTTGAGTGAAGGCGCGGGTAATCCGGTTTCGTGCCTCGCGATGTTGCATCCTTATCTCGCTTACTGCACACGCTGATAAAAACACACTGCTTCCGGGCTTCCGCACACCTCTGGTCCAAACCGGTTCCCAAAGCCCCTCAGCATTGTAGGAGGCAAGAGATACAGGCAGGAGCACACACTCTCATGGACGGGAGGTAGGCCTGAATGGGTCGCGTGAAATTGCTTCCGTTTGTTTCTCGGTGGAATGGCGCCGTTCCAGGGAAAACGGCTGCAGTGCGCTGTCGCTTTAATCGAATTTGCTAGCAGCCCACGAACGTTTGTTCTAGCTTATTGTGCGTTTGTGTGTTTGCGAATAATGTCCCAGCGTTAAAACGGTTATTTGAATGTGCGCATGCGCGTGGGTGAGTGTGTACCTTGCTTGTAGCATTTCCGTTGTTTTGTACACATATGTCAAATCATAAGCGAACATATCGTTATCAGCCGACAGTAATAAAAAGAATTCCGAAGGCGTACGTCTCTGGTATAGTTAGCTTACTTATCGGTAGACAACATTGGAGTTTATTATTAGTAGTGATTCCAGTGAACATCTACGGACAGCGCACATGCTACACAGAAAAGTAGACAGGCAAGGGAATCGAAGCAGGTAGGTTGGATGTCCCTTTCAGGATACAGTTGCAGTCTAAACAAACCAAACATTCAACATGGCAAGTTTCGACAACCTCATCTGCGACGAACAGCCCAAATGCGAGAAAGCACCTATACATTCGCAACGTCACCCAGATGTATAAACGTATTTAGCGTTAAACTGGATCGAAGGCGCTTAAATTAAGCCCTGAGGGGTTTTCACATTACGCCTGTATAGAAAAGGAGCTGGAATTCTCTGTGACCAGCATTCTTACACAGATTCACTGTAATTTGCAGATGCTCACCTAGATTAGCCCAAAAGCGTTTAGTTTTTTTGGATTGCACGTGCTAACGATCTGTCTAAGATTCACTGATTGATTGATTGATTGATTGATTGATTGATTGATTGATTGATTGATTGATTGATTGATTGATTGATTGATTGATTGATTGATTGATTGATTGTGTTTACGTCCAGAAGCAACACTAGCGCTGTGAGGCACACCGTAGTGATGAGATTCGCCGGTTCAGCAACTTTCACTAACGGGAGTTCTATATCGTGCACCTTACAGTCGAAGTACAGGAGCAGCGTTTTTTTGAATTTCGCGTCCGTCAAAATACAGCCGCCGTGGTGGAGAATCCAACTCGCTACCTCGTGCACGTCCATTGGCACGCTGTAACCACTGACATCCATCGCGGAAGTTGAGGACGCTGCTGTTCTTTTTTTTTTTTTTCCTATCTCTGGAGCGTCCGGGGAGAGGAAACGCCGTCGCGGGTTTTTGAAAAACTTCACGCGCAGCTTCTCGCAGAGGTGGTTGGAGGTTCGATTCCCGGCCGCGGCGGCCGCATTTCGACGAGGGCGAAACTCGGAGCCCTAGCCCCGCCGTCTTGTAAAACTGTTACCCGGCATAATGCCCGACCGATTCGTGTGAAGCGTGCGGGCAGAGAGCAACGCTGCGAAGCATGCACTGGGAACGTGCGGGCAACAACGGTACCGAAACCGCCGACGTCCGGCGACGCGTCCATAACCGCGGCCGTTACCAGCGTACATGAAGCCTCGAGCTCGCTTCTTCCCGTCGCCGCCCCAGCGGCGGGGGCCGCCGGGGACCTTCTCCGTCGGCGTCGCCGCCGCTGGGAGGCGGCACTCAAAAATTCGGAGCTGGAAGACCAGCTCTGGGCCGTCCGGCAAGCCGAAGGTGCCGTCCGAGTCCAAGGACTACGAGCCGGCACCTAAGGCCACCACAACCGAAACTGTCGCGGACCATTCTTTTTTATATCTTGTTGTTGTTGTTGTTCTTGTTCTTCTTCTTCTCCTTCTTTACTGAGCTTTAGGCGCATGGTAAAATAACCTCAGGTGGTCAAAAATCTATTCACAGCGCCCCCATTATAGCGTGCTAAACCGCAGAATTCAATTAAGCTATTTTTTTTTCTCTCCCAGACACCTCGAATATCGCGCGTGACTCCATGGCATCCATAAGGATGCCATCGCGTGGCAGATGCCCTCACTTTTCGCTTGCCGTCGATCGTCCTAGTTTGCACGCGCAAACTGCGAAATTTTTTAGCGGGACTGATTTCGAAATAAATGTCAACTCGAGAAATATATAAACGACAACGAGGCATTCCGCGCATAGTAGAGCGTTTTTCTTTATGCTGCGTCTGCAGACCCCGAAAACTCTGTGTAATATATTGCGATTAGCGTACATCCTGTTTGATATGCACAGCGACAAATGGCTTTGCGAAAGCTCGCCCGGCTATGTCTAAGCTGGAAGAAGGAATGTTTTTTTCAAGGTGAGAAGCGTCGACAGGGGGCGTATGATCAGCATTCCCCGCACGTGTGCTACGAAGGGGGCTTGGGAGCCTTCTTCGAGTAAGTAAAAGACAATAAAAATGCATGCAGCTCATCCCATTAGATAACGAGAGACAGAAATAGAGAGAAAAAAAATATGCGCGTAATTTGCGGCGTTTATGCAAAGCAACTTGGAAAGGCGGCGAAGTGAAAAAAAGAAATGGTGGTAGGTACAGTTGAACCGCCATGATCCCAGCTCGTGAGAGCGGGGCTTTGTGGCACGTTTCAGAAAATGGAGCCCGTAACTTTTCTTTTTTTTTTAATTTGTACTAGCATTTTTTTTCTTCCCGTAGCCGCTTTGTTCGAGCTGTGTTGCGCTGACGCTATTACCCACGTGAGTTCGAAAACGATGCGGTATGTATTTAAATACTACAATAGTTTTCGCTCGCCGAATGTTGAAGAACTCTACAGTATTTCTGGTCCCTTCTTGTCTTTGTGCCTTACTTGTATGAAAGTTGGGTGATTTTACGGCAAAAGAAATTAGAAACGAATAAGTCCGCGGCCCCGTCGACGTGCCTCTCTAAAGTGAAAAAATTCGTATGCGCAAACATTGCTTCTACAGACTAAGGATTATGGCTTAGAAAAAGAAAGCGTTGGTCCACGGACGATTAGCATCTGTTATTTATTAATCGTTAGCAATTTTGCGCAATTATTTGTTGAACGTGAACAAACTATATACTGTGTACAGGCCCAGCAAGATACGTATCCAATGTTCCATCGCTTCTTAGGATTCGTGGAAGAGCAGTCCACAAGCTCCGCTTTCGCAAACGACGATGAGTGTGTGATAGATAGATAGATAGATAGATAGATAGATAGATAGATAGATAGATAGATAGATAGATAGATAGATAGATAGATAGATAGATAGATAGATAGATAGATAGATAGATAGATATAGATATAGATATAGATATAGATATAGATAGATATAGATAGATATAGATAGATATAGATAGATAGATAGATAGATAGATAGATAGATATAGATAGATAGATAGATAGATAGATAGATAGCGAAGAGGGTATTTAAGTGCTACAGGAATTAAGGTGCTGGCGTGCCTATAATGACGTGAGTTGTCTACGTAGTTATCCATAATAAATATTTCCAGACATGATTTTCATGCGAAGCCTTCTTTGCCTCGTGCCTAACCCATTTGCTGTAGATATGAGCAGGTATCTGTCACACCTCGTCAACACAAAACGAACATACAAAAACACGCGTCCGTTGGAGCAATTTGAACCAAAGACCTCCAGCGCAATAGCCTGGTGCGTTATCACTTAGACCGCCAACGCATGCGTACTTTTCTCGCGCCGTCTTGAGCTTTGAGACTATTGATGCGAGCTTCACGTCGCATAGCAACAATCAGCTTAGAAGAGCGATGCATTACGCGTGCGCATAGCCTATAGACGTTTAGTGCAACGTGCTATCATAATTTAAATCCTGCCACTGTCCTTCGCGTGCGTCATGTCGCCTAGCAACAAGTTTCTCGCGCAAGCGAGAGCCGCCGATTTCTCCCGCCTTTCCCGAGGTGCGGCTGGCGCTTGGAGACGTTACGGGACAAAGCCCCGCCTTCGGGATTAGCCCCAAGATCATAATGGAACACGTTTAATGATTATTCAGCTCTGTACAAGAAATCAGTCACGTGATCGTCGTCTCCGTCGAGCCATCGCAGTCGCCGTGACGTGAATCGCCGTCACCTTGTCACGCAACCGATTGCCTTGCACGGACATGTTGCGCCATCTGATGTCACTTTGTGGAACTACAAACGATGCTTTATGGCCAGGCGCCGACAAGAAGCTTCGCACAAAATTGCTTCCCAGAGTGCGTGGAATCCGCATATCTTTTCCTCCTCTTTACGAACTGGGTGCGCTGCGGCTCAGCGCTTCTAAACAATTAAAGTGAGTACGCAAACTCTCTTTGAGATACCGATTTTATACCGGCATTTGGATCGACACTGCTGTACACATGCACACGTATGAAGGATGCCGTAAAGCTGTCAACACCTAATCGACTGATACATGGAGCGTGGCCTGAAGTGTCTTGGGACCCGTGTTTGTAAACGTGAGGGTATATAATAACGCAGTTTAAATGGCCACTAAAGAGAAAAAATAATTATTTCAGCTGCATAAGTAAGTTGCCATTTTGCACTTAAAAAAGAAAGCAGCCAGTCTTACCGTCACAAGACACTTGACAAGCCAAGACAGATGATGATGAAAAACTTTATTTATCCCTCTTTAAAGGGAAGGGGGCAATGGAATAGAGGGTGGGGGAGGAACTACTTGGAGTAGGCCTCCTTTATCCTCTCAGCCCACTCCAGGATGGCCTCCTGAAGATCGGGCCTGGAGCTGCGCAAGGCAGAAGAACGAACGACAGTTGGCGAAGTAGCCGTGAAGTTCCCCGCATCCAGCTCGCCGCGACGGTATTGATTTAGAAGAGAAAGATCGATAGCATTGTATTCTAAGAGAGGCCGAAGGTAAACTTCGCCAGTTTCAAAACGTTTAGTGATCCACAACGGCCAAAGTAAGGAAAAGTACTTCGAAATCCATGTCGTCACACCGACGTGTGCATGTGCTGGCGCTGCGGCACGAAATTCGAATAATAAAAGTGTAACCGTCGCTGTTTTATTTTTGTATTAGCCAACTTTACGCGGCGATATGAATACAAATTAGTTTTCTTTTTTAAGAATGATTTATGAACCTAAACTAATGTTTCCCTTTAGTGTCGATTTAGCAGTTTGGTGTTAAGCCGTTCGTGGATTGAACCGAGAATAATGATCGACGCTGCTATGTTAAGTGGCAAGCGCATAGCAAAGGCAAAGCTTCCAAAGTGAGAATTTACTGCATCTACAACTTTTTCGCACCATGCTGCCGTGACGTCACGGATTTCGACGGGCGCCTCTACTCGCCTCTACATAATCAATCGTTTATCAGTAATCAAGGACTGCGTCGAATTCTAATGCAAACTCAAGATTCAGCCTACCTAGCAATCTTTCTGCGCCATGGTGACATAAATACGTAAAAGTTAACTTTCAAATCCTTCACTGAATCTCGCCTTCAGCTAGTATAGTGCTATACAAAACGCAGTGTGGTTTTCTAGACTGATAAGCAGCGAGGAGAGGCTCTCGGGACCTTTTTTCTTTTTTTTTTTTTTTTTTTGTAAAAGACCGATTGTTCAGTCTGCACACTTGAAAGTCTGGCGTCGTTCTTTTTTTTTTTCTTTTTTTTCGAAGCGGGCACATTGACGCAGGAGGTCATGCAAGGAATGCAACGTCGCCTGTATTCGCTCACAGCGGCACAATCTCGTGACCTCTAAACCTATCAACGGTTTAATATAACGAGACACTGAAGATTGAAGGTTCAGCTGGCTTAAGCCTAACGAGAGCGTTATCGAGGGAATGTGCGAGTTCGTCACGAGTCCAAGCCACGAGTCAGTCTCCGGTGCCAGTGCCGTAGTACCTCGCAGCTTGCTCTCCAGTACCGCACTTCTTTATTAAACAGATCAGCATTACATTGTTTGGAGCTCGTGAAGGCGAATCCCTGAGATTAAAAAAAGAAGCGGAAAATCACAAAGTTGGTCGCTGCCTCTGGTGGCGCGGCCGCGTCATTGCAACGTTCTTGACACATTCGCGATTGTTTTGACCGTGAATTGCGATACGAGCGAAGGCTGGAGGAGTTGTGCAGACAGTGAACGCCTTTCTCGCGTCGTCCTTCACCGACTAGTTGGGAGGCGTCGAGGCTCGTTCGACAACTCTCCCGCGATTAGCGCCATCGATAACGGGCGTGTGGAAACCGGCTGCCTTTCCTGCTGCTCCCGCTTGGGCCGTCCTTTGTGCTTTGTTGGAAATAACGCTGAGAAAAAAAAAAAAAAAAAAAAACGCTGTGTTTTCCTATAACAATCCATCTCTGTGCCTGCGTCGGCCCGTGCGACAGTTAATCCTGCAGATGAGGCGCGTCGGCCGCGACATACTCTCTTAAGCAAATGTACACCCTTTGGGGTGTATATTTGCCACGCAAACGATAATCGTCATCTGTCTTGCTTGCGTTTCCTTCCTTCAAAACGCTGCGCTCGCTACTTTCCTGTCGAGAATGCTCTGTCGTGTTGATAACGGGCATGACGCGTTCGTGACTTGAAAAAAGGAAATGCGGACAATACAGGTGTCGATTATAGATGTGTGGCAAAAGGGTGTAATTTTGGTTTAAGAGTGTACGCATAATCTAAGCGGACAGAGGCTCAGTCAGAAACTGTCCATTATCATCATCATTCTGCTTATGTCCACTGCAAGACCCTGTCCTAGCGATTGCCGAGTCTAGCGATTGCCGAGTCTTGCGCCAGCTGACCTGATATTCTGCCTGCAAATTTCCTAATTTCCTCAGACCACCACCTGATACTTTGCCGTCTCTCTACTGCGCTTTCTTTCTCTTAGAACCCGTTCTGTAACTTCAATAGGCCACCGGATATCTGCCGTATGCAATATATGACCTGCCCAACTCTATTTCTTCCTCTTAATTTAAACTAGAACGTCGGATACTCCCGTTAACTTTAGAGAGCTTTAGTATGGAGTGTATGCCCTTATTATTGAGAGGAGGTGTTAATAGTTATGCACACTATCAAGAGAGAGATAGAGAGATTTACTTAAGGCATGCTTATGACAGATGACAAGCTACTCTACGTATAGGGAGGAGGATAAAAAATTCTACAAGAAAGTGGCAAAGAAAATTAGGAAACGTACGCGATTTAAGCCGACAATGTGATTTCACAGGCCAGGCGATTAAGAAAAATTGCCTTTCTATGTCACGAAGTGAACATTGTCAAATATTTTCCGATAGGACAAATTGTAGAAATGCATGTGGAGAACAAATCCAATTGGCCCACCATTGTATGGAAGGGCAAGTCATAGAACATGAGGCGCTCCGTGTCCTCGATGGAGCGGGACCAGTCACGCAAAATCAGTGCTCAAGGCAAGCAATGCTGTCGCGATACGCGTCCACATTTCAAATGATATATGGTCCACGGCCTCTAAACTGCCGCACTGTCGCAGCCTTGTCAGCTCTCACGGGCTCATCGGGCGGCTGTATGCCATCTCTGATTAGTTCAGAGCGCAAATATGGCAGAATTCGACGCGGCGGAATTAGACCGTGCCCAGAATAAGCGCCCCCAAAATGCGGAAGTCCTGTACACAGGTACTGCTGCGCTTTTGGCGGTGAATTCTGAAGCTGTAATAAACTGCAACGCTTAAAGCATTCTCATTTTTTTTCTCGACCCTTACCAAAAAGAAAAAAAAAACAAAGAAGCAGCTAATAAGGCAACATACAAGAAGCATTCTTAAAGTTTGTCACTGCCGAAGCGATTGCGCCAGCAGATAAATAGAAGCATAGTTCCCCCTTCGAGAGAACAATTCAGTGCACCTTGGCTGAACACAACGGCGCTGTAGATGTCTGTGTACCATCGCTGCTGCTGATGCCGTGCTCGTCTTCGCTTATGTACGTTTGGGGTAGAACTTCTCCACTTCGCAAAAAGACAAAGCAAGCGATCTGACGCGTGCCTCTAGCGGCTTACATGCGTTGATCCCCTCCCTATCGGCGGGGTCACGTGACCACTGAACGCTCAGCCGGAAGAGCGGAACGTTACGCTCCGCACTCGAGCGGGCCTGACGGTGCGCGGAGCGGAGTCCTCGATACAGCGCTTCTGCCGTACCGCAGACTCGCTCACTGCTTCATGTGCTGGTGGAGCTCCTTTAAAGCCTGTAGGTACAACCGAAAGAATGTTGAGCGGAGCAGTAATTAAAAAGTTTTTACAATGGCGGTCAGCCGGATATATGTGCAATAGTGCTTCCGTGCGCGTCTCGTATTTCAGTTCTGTTCCAAATTCTTCACTGTATACACTTCTCATTCGAGACTCGGCACATTCTCAGCTCGGTCGACGGCGCGTGATATGTAGTACGAAGCGCTGCCCACCCGCCCCGAATCCTTCTTCGTACCCCCGCCACAGTAATACTACTCCAGCGTCGTGTAACAGGCAGCGCATCCTTAACGAAGTCGGCGCGTTTATTCAAATGAAGACGCAATACGGCGCGGCCGGCGCAACGTGAGCGTCGCCGCCAGTCTCGCTCGCTACAGGAAACGCTAAGCACTCGCACTCGTGTCCTCAACCATTCCTTTCTTTCTTTTCTCTCTCTCTCTCTCCGCGCGTCTTGTCGAGGAGGTTTCACTGAGCGCAGCAGGTCTTCGAAAGTAACCGGCTAGCTAGCTAGCTCGCTAGCTTATAGGCCGCCCGCGCTCTGTGTTGTCTGCCCGCCCGCTGACGCGGCAATCGCCGCCTAGCCAGCCTGCCTGCCTAGCGCGCGCAGCCAGCAAGGGAGCCAGCTTATAGCAGCAGCAGCAGCAGCAGCAGCAGCAGACACCGCGTTATCAGCGTCGCTGATCTTTTAATGGCCCCGGGCTGTTACCAAACTGCCGTATATAAGGGCGACCAGTAATCCGTCGAGGTCCCCCCACTCACACACCTCGTCGTCGCATATACGTGTACGGAGTCACTCCCACCCCCCTAGCTGTGGCATTTTATTTGCTGTTCCCCCCCCCCCCCCTACCACCCCACGTCCGACCGCTCACACCTTCTTCCTCTTCGACTGCGACGTCGTCATTTGGTCCGGAAAGGACACTCCGACTGGGACGATCGCCATGAGCTCTGCCGCAGCGGCCGCCAAGAGCGCGCTGTGCTCCGACAGCGCCGAGGTCACCGAGGCACTGCTCAATGGATCTGTTGTGGACGGCAGGGACCACCGACGCCACGATGTGAGTCAATGGGTCTTTTTTTTGTTGTTCTTCTTTCCCCAACGGCGTAGCGTGCAGTATAATATCCCAGTCCGACGTTCTTACTCGTCTAATTTCATATATCTTTAGTTATTTTTTTTTCTGGCACGATAGCTGAATTTATTAGGTTTGCAGTAGACGTCCGGTCGCCGAGTAATTTGGGGCAGGAAAGGGTGAACAGATTGAAGCTTTTCGACTGACTTGGTTGGGCAGCTTCTTTATTTAACTTCGTGCTTTCATTCATTTCCTTGGAAAGATGGCTTTCCTGTTAGGTTCGCGGTTGGCGTCCGTCGCAGACTGGCTAAGGCGATTACGGGCGAAATCGCAAAAAAAATTAAATCGTTATTTTTACGTACCAGTACGGTGACTCACTTTCCTAATTTCAAATTCGTTCATTTATGTTTTCATGGAAACGATAGCTTTCTTGTGTAGGTTCGTGATCGGTGTCTCCTGCACAGTGTATAGATTGCGCTGGAAATGACGGAATCACCGGAGAGCGAAGGATTTCGACTCACCGTGTATAGCGAGTATGGCGTTTCTCATTTTGTAAAATTAAGCTTCTTTTTCGTTCTTTGTATTACTTTGGCACTCTGTTACAAGTTCGTGCTCGGCGTTTGCTGCCGAGTTTCTTGGACGCGGGAAAGGGGCGAGATTGCCGGAGATTGAACCCTTTTTCTTTTACTTACGCAAGCCCACGTGATCTGATAGCCTCCTAGCTTGGGGTCACGTGTTGACATCCGCGATTTGTGTGTTTACATATCTGCACAAAAAAAAAAGGGGGGGGGGGGGGCGATATTGCATTGGACTCTCGGGCGACTTGCTCGACTCTCTTTACTTGACGTGTTCCCTGACACGCATACGTCTTCCCTTCACCCCCTGTTGCGTACGGGTCTCTGGCATTGGCCCAACTATGGAATGACTTGGCTTCTCAGATGACTTCTTCGCGAGCATTGTTGCCCCGTTTCGAGGCGCCCTGTATTGGCCTCAACAGGACGGACACTTGTGCCGAGGCTTTTGGCGTGGAACATTTCGGCGGTCTTCGCTCCGACCGAATTCGCCGAGCGTAAAGCTGCGGTGGTGGAACGCTTGGGCATAAAGTTATTTCGTAAAAACGGCAAATGCTCGACTATATCTCAAAGCGAGTTTCTATGCATTAGACAAAACTGCAAGGTTCTTTTTTATTATTTATTTATTTATTTATTTATTTATTATTTTTCTTATTTTATTATTTAGCGGCACGTTTGTTGTTACCGCTTGCAGGACGCTTAAGGGAAATTCGGTGGCGTGGATTATCGCCCATTATAAGGCACGAAAATTACCTAAATGTAAAGTAATTGTCGTTTTTTCTTAACCGTTGTATGCCCAAAGTACATATCACTCACTCACTCAATCACTCACTCACTCACTCACTCACTCATACGAATGAGATGTTACTTTAATGAAACCTAATTAGTACATTACTTAAATAGTCTATAACTAGTTCCATCTTTCATCGTAATTGGCTTGTTGAAATAACCACAGCTGGGGTGAGCTCGCTCCAGCGTGTTAAAAGCGTTGGGAGCTGTGCGCTCAGTTTTCCCGGCTAAATCAGAATTTCGAGATGTTCAACTCAGCGTAGCGTACGTATATGACGTGTTGGGCAGTACAGGATTAACTTTATTTTTTTTTATGATGAGTCCGGGCTTCAATGACTGGTCATATATATGGAAGGCGGAGGCAGGCGAGCTCACTGGTTCCTCAGAAAAGAAAAACCGTAAATGTCTGCGTCTCATTTTGGAATTGAATCACATTAATTTCGCCATTTTCTGTGCGATATAAACGCATGATTCAAATATAATATAATATAATATATAATATAATATAATATATAATGTAATATGATATAATATAATATAATATAATATAATATAATATAATATAATATAATACTTAAATGTGCAAGATTTTGTTCGCTTAGACTCATTGTCACCTGACTTGATGCGTTCTCATCGAATCCTTCGAACGAACTGACCTCCCCTTTCCCCCGCCTTCTTTTTCGTGGTATCTTTTTCTTTCTTTTTTTTTTTTTTTTTTGCGCAGCCGCCTTCCAAAGTTCGAATAAACGTGAAGGGTTCACAATAAGGTTCCCACGAAAAAACAAGACATCTTGATTTGAGCGAACTTTTTTTTAAAAAGCATAAGGCCTCGCTGAAACCAAGAAGCTCTCGACGTATACTACCACGCTTTATTAGCCCTGATGTATGTACGAAATCCGATCTTAGTAGTTAAAAAGCAAGTCTTGCTCCTGAAGGGTTAATGTACATTCATAAACACGTTCTCCAGAACTAATACTCTGGTTCTCTTATTGGGCCCAATTATGGCCACGATACAACGGTTCCACTAGCCGCCATAGCCGCTGAGTGACGACGCAGTTCGTCTGCCGCGCATGAGGTTGCGGGCTCGATTCCCAACCACCAAGGGGGGTCTAAATGCATGAACGAACGGCACAGCGCCTTGATTACTAGTAAAAGAAAAAAAAGAAACCCAGGCAGTCGAAATTAATCCCGCAGTCGTCGCAACAGTTGACATTTCTCATAGGCCATGTAGTGTTGCCTTAGGACATTAAACACCATAATTTAATTATGAGGTTGCTGACGCCACCACCCAATCTGGTTGCTGTCTTTAACCAACACCTATTCTTTTTTCGCGCGTTTGCTTCTTCCTTTTTCTTCTATTGTTCCTGTCTTCCTCACCACCTTCACCCTCCCCCTCCCCCCCCAAGTATATACGGCAGCGAATGAGAAGCCTCTCACGCCGTTTAACCTCCCTCCTTTGCTCATCTCGTTTGTTTATCTTTCAATCAGCGTGAGCGCGGAACCCAAGATTCTGCGCAAGATCATGCCCAAAGTGCCGCGTTAAGGAGTCTGAAAACGCCTACTTTCTTTGTCTAAAAGAGCAGCGGGCGAAGAAAAAAGAAACAGCCTTTCTTCCGGCATCTTTAGCATGCGTTCTGCATTTGGGCTTTCTCCCAGATAGCAGCGATGGAACAACCCGACCTCTCGAAGGAAACCGAGCAGCCTAAACCCGAGACGGCCGACATTTCAATGCGCGGCGCTATCTGCCGTCGCCGCAAAAGAAAAAAAGAAAAAGATATGAGAAGCTGCACCGCGAACGGTGTGTTCAGACAACACGTGTACATGAACACGAATGCCATCTTTCTGCTACGTACGAAGATACAGGGTACTGAATATTCATCAGGCGATGCGCATTTGCTGAAACCGCGGTGCTCGCATGGTGGCATATCGCCGGGCTGCAAGAAAGAATAAGTTCTCACGAGTCTCTCTCTCCTTTCGTCGCAGCCACGAACAAAAGTCCATCCGGGAAAAAAAGAAATGTGATGCGAGGGGGTCAGAGCGCGCATTGAGCATGCTTAAATAAACTAGAACGGGGGTGCGTTAAAGTACGTCTGCGCAGAGCAGACGAGCGCGCGCAGAACTTGTTAATTAGCATGCATCCTTTGGCACGGTGTGCAGTAGGCTATGCAAGTTCAGAAGAAAACTAAAATTTAATGAAAGAAGGAAAATTTTACACGAAGAAAGAAAAAAATATCCCGCTAGTGCTAGAGAACGCGTCGCTACAGCCGCTTCGCATCCCGAATCCGTGATGCGAGATGAAAACGTGCGGCCAATCAAGAAACGGCTCTCCTCTTCATTTCCTCGGCTTCGAGAAAAAGAAATTTGGCAAGAATTTTAGCATATGCGAGTCGGTGAAACGGGGTCGCGAGACGAGTTAGGTGAAAAAAGAAAGTGATGTCGGGTTGCTGGCTCCGTTGAAAGGAACGTTATCTCACTGTTGCAACAAACACGTTGCAACAACCAAAGCTCTGCCGTATGCGTTCCCCTTCTTGTACTTCGCCTTGTCGCGCTTTTCCCTTGTCGAAGGGAAGGTCAAGTGAATGAGATATTCGCGAGTAGGCGTATGAAGTCTTTATTATAAACGGCTTGGGCAAACGCACGTACAATTTGCACGTTGTTAGAATACCGTGTAAAGTGATCCTATATTAGATGGAGCGTACGGTGTGATACACTTTTAAAGGGAACACCTCAGAAAGATCGACATTTGGGTGAGTTGGTATACTGGTTGAACATCTTGAAGGGGCAGCGCGATATGACGAAGACAGAAGGCAGGAACACAAAGGGCAGCGCTGAACTCACAACAGTTGTGAGTTCAGCGCTGTCCTTTGTGTTCCTGCCTTCCGTCTTCGTCATAATGCGCTGCCCCTTCAAGAGGAACACCTCACTTCTAATAAATGTATCGCAGCTGCAACGCTTCTTCGACTATGCCGCTAAACAGTGACTGATCCGATTCACTATAAGCAGACAACCATGCTTAAAAAAAATTGCGTCCAGGTTTTGATTGCCTATCTCGGTTGTAACTGAGGGCAGGGTACTAAAGCGTTCCAAATAGGATTTTACTATTCTGCACATACACGAGGCACATAATTGTCGCGCGCATGTATAGAGGGCGCAGAAGGAATCACATCTTTTTACGCGGGCTCATACAGAGTGAGCAAAGGAGCACACTGAATGAGCTCTACGCGTTATTAACGTTTTCTTTTTTTATATAAGCGTGTCTGTGATAGCAGATAACAGCGCCCAGCAATAAAGTGTGACGTCTTTCTGTAGATGCCTTTAAACACGACAGAGCCCGACTTTCAATGACAGCTGAATGTGTCACTTGCGCTTTAGCACCTCACAAATTATTTACTTAATTATTGAAAACAATATGCTACGTAACGCACATATAATATAGCTCTTTCCTATCATATGAGATAAAAAACGGTATTATAACAGACAGAAGCGATGGATAGATGATTAGGTAGACGGTTCAAATGAGCAAATTTCATTCACAATGTGGTCTGCTGATGCAGGAATAAGATATCGATATCGTTGGGAGGGGTCCGTGCCTTGTGCAGGGGACTAAGGATAGGCAGCTGGCTGCTGATCAAACGCTTTAACTGATAACCTAAATTAATGAGGGACTAATTAATTCGCAGTAACTCGCGCGCTGAACTGTCTCGAGAGCTAAAACTTGTCTTTCTTGTTCGCTCGTTCGTTCGTTCGTGTTCGTTCGTTCGTTCGTAGTGACTTTCATTATAGGTGACATTCTTTCATAGTGAGAGAGAATTCATAACGACTAACTTCACAGTCGATATCAGCGTTAGTTAGCATTCAGAATCAACGTCGTTGGTTGCATAACGTGAGAAAATACGAGCATGGTATTCACTTTCTCTATGGTTGGCGGTGCGATATTTTTCTTTCTTTCGCCCAGACAATGCGCTTCGACAAATCGCGATTCCCCACTCGACATCGGCGAGAAAAATTGTGGTCGTTGTCACCAACCTTTCCACATGAAATCACTCGCTTAATGTTCCAGGTCGGCCCACACAGGACATCTCGACTCACTCCTTCGCGCTAGACGCATCTTATCAGCTCTGCAAACATTCATTCTCCATGTGGTCTGGTTAGCACAAGAGCGTCGGCCTTAACATGGCATGTTTCTTTCTTATCGCCGCCTTATCTCGTTTCGACGCCTCGTGCGGGTTGTATCGTGTTTATACACTGAGGAAGAGGGGGGCGTAACGCGGCGTAATCAGGGTGCCATTCGGTTGTTTCAATGCCACCTCGAAAAGTGATAACGAGGGTTGAGGAGCAGATAATACACACCCCGTCTCGGCACTCCGGATGTCCCATCGTCCAGAGGCTTTCGCTCCAGTGATAACAGGCTAGCCGTGCAATTGCGTCCTCGTTTACATGTCAACGCTACCCGCCCACCGCGGTGGTTTAACGGCTATGGTGTTGCGCTGTGCAAACCACGAGGTCGCGGGATCAAGTCCCGGCCTGGGCGGCAGGGTTTGGCGATATCGATGAACGATTTATCGATTGAAAGTATCCCGCAAAACGAGCAATCTCCATCGATGCCCTCTTTCGTCTAATCGACTTCGCCGATCAGGCATGTTCGGTTAATCGTTTTCTAGGGTTTGTCGGGAGTGGCGCGAAAATTTTCAAATCGTACTGGTGTGGCAGAGCACGTACGAGCAGTGACCGTGAGGGCCTGTGGTAAAGCAACTGCATGTAGACTTTTTTGCGAGTCCCGAGTGATGCCGATCCAAGCGCTTTCCCTCTCTTCCCTCATAAAACCCCTTAAACTTCGTAAAGTAGTGCCACGCTTTGAAGAATGCCGCCTCCTCCTCGCGCGCTCTGGCCGAGGCCGCGTCGCTATTGGCCGAATAGCATCACGTGGGCCTTCGCGCGGTGCATCAACGCCATTTTTGCTCGAGAAGCGCCTACGGAGTGGCGAGGAGTGCATGTTTGCGCCGTTGCTACGCTCGAGCAGTGTAGGTGGCGCCACAGTCGAGGAGGGAGACGAGGTTTAAGGGGCTTTATTCCCTCACAAGCCACGACGCCGCCCGAAACCGGAGGCTTGAAATGTCCTTGCAATTGAAGACGTGCTATGGTCACCCAGTCGTTAATCGTCGTGCCACTTCTCAGTCCACTGAAGAAGTGGCACAACATTCGCGCCGGTTTGGAGCACGTATTTGACATAGCGATGGAGTTCACGTTGATTCCATCAAATCTGTAGCGTCCGAGATTCTCTTCACGCATGCTGGTTGTGTGGCCATTCAAAGAAGGCGTTGGTTTCACCCAAACGTCCCAGCCAATTGACATTCCTTCGCTCTGTAGAAAAGAGCGTCTGGCTTAAAATCCCAAACCAGTAATTTTCTTTTCCCGCTGTGCATATTGCAATATCTTGCAGGTTTTAGTTAGACTTAACCTTTCCCTTTTGATATTTTTCTTATTTCTTGTTTAACTTTACTGTAGAGACATTCACTGATGTCATGTATCTTGTTTAATTTTGCTCCAAGTGCCATTTTATAACATATATCGTTTATCTTTTCAAAGGCCACTAGTGCCAACTCTATTTAGCCTTTAACAAATTAAAGATTATTCTTTACGGAACTTTATACACTTCTATTTCTGACTTGATTCCACCTCTCAAATATTAATATATGGTCCTGCAAAAGTAAATAACTGTGCTTCAAGCTTTTTAAAAGTGCCGGGCGACAATTTTGATTAGTCAATTAATCGATGAAAAACACTGCATGAAAAGCAATTCAGCGATCAAAGGCTGAAATGGTCAAGGATTATTCCTTAATTGAATAAAAAAATTATCGACCATCCCTACGCGGCGGCCGCCTTTCGTTGTAGGCGAGATGCAAAAACGCCCATGTCCCGTGCATCAGGGGCACGTTAAGGATCCCCTGGTGGTCAAAATTAATCCGGAGTCCTCCACTACGGCGTGCCTCATAATCAAATCTTGATTTTGGCACGTAAAACCCCAGAATTCATTCATTCATGTCAAAGCTGGCGGCTGCAGGTCAGGTATCCCTGCCGCATCTCGTTTCAGGTGTTCTTTAAGTTGCGTTCACACTAGGGCAGAAACGCGTGAGCGGCTTGTCGCGATTGACAAGTTTGAAGGCCGCCAGCGGCAGTGATAGCGTAAAACGGCAAGAAAAAAAAAAAAGAAAGCGCGACTGTCTACGCTGAATCGCTGCATGACCAATTACTATGCGGTAGTCAGGCAGCTGTGCGACGGACAGCCACTCATGAGAGAGTTACGCCACGTGTCACGGTGGTGGGTACAACGACGCTGCCATGTGCGCGGAGCGGCAAAAAGCGCGCGCACTTTCGAGTGAGCGCGAGATACGAGAGACGGTATAACGTGACTCGAACGCGGGAAAACAGGACTAGTGTGAGGTAACGTGGCATTCATGCGGATCTGCCACGCATCGCCTTGGGGCGAGTGAAGTGACATGCGAGTTTCTGCCGCCGATAGTGGGACTATATAGCTTCTGACATGATGATGATGATGATAGTGGCGCATCGGCTGTATGTCCGAAGCTTCGTTCTGTAATACGACGAACCGGACCACATTTCTCTGAAGCATATATGCTGTGCTCGAAGGGAAACTTCGTTCTTAGAAAAACCGTCTTTCACTTGATACTTGCCTCTTTTGTTTTGATGGAGTGAACTTCGCAAAGAGAACGCGTTCTCGTTAATTATAACACACCGATTATCACGTTTCACAGAAAGTGGAGTATCCGACGATGCTCACGAAACCAATTGTCTCACTTGCATACATGGTCTGTATCATAAGGTTTCGAGACTGGCCCTGTTTTGAAAAAAAAAAGAAGGTAATTTGTTTATGGGCATTCAAACACTTCGATCTTTGAAATGGTCCCCTTGCGCAGCCATACAGCGTTCCCAGCGGTCCTGCCAGTTCACCAATATGTCCTAGACGTCTTCTTTCCTGTAGTTTCGGGTGTGGCAGCGCTATAACCACACGACAGGCAGCCACGCTAATCTGCTATTTGGCCAACCATTAAAACCTTATCGCAACGCTACGGCAACAAAAATCGCAAGGCTACGAACGATACCCGAGCGGCGTAAGAGCGTTATCCTCCTACATGTCTGATCGCTTACACTCTTACCAACCACTTGCTACACAATAAACTCACTCCGCAATTAAAGCCGCGGACGGACCGTGACGCCGAGCTCGAACCGTCGGGACAGTCGGCGTTCATCGTAAGCGCCGCCGTCGTGGCACAATTAGGGCGCGATTGGGGCGTATTTCTCAACCCTCTGTTTGTATCCTAGTGTCAGCTCTCAAGGTCGAGGGCGTACGTCGGCTGCTTCGAAGGGCGGATGACGACGTACGACTCGCAGATGGATGGGGGGGCGTGTAGTTCCACCGTCCCCGCGAATGCGGCACGTGATCTCCGAACCCTTCCTCGCACTTCGCAGTTCCATCACGAGCATTTGGTGAGCGGTGCCGCTGGAATACGGAGTGGGTAACAGAAGAGAGAGAGAGAGAAAGCGACAGAGCGAGAGGCGATCGCGTGGCAAGTGGGCGAGAGACGTAATCGCACGCTGGAAGCGAATAGCGAAAAGAAATGGAAGTATTGAGCAACAGTGGCGCTAGCTGGCGTTCAGCTCGGAGAACGCACGTGATGTGTGCTGCCGCCTTTAGCTGTCAAATGTGGATTACCGCGCTACAGGGGGTTCTCGGAACAGAGGAGAGGGCGCGCCGGGAAATTTCCCAACGCGGAAGCTATGTCACGAGGAGAAGGCTTAAAGGGGCGTATATACATAGAATAATATAGAAGAAGGCCGCCGGCATTTGACGAAGTGGTCGGCGGTGCTTATGTCGCGCCGTTGCGTTTATGCACATTTGTTTTGTCTGGAGCGCGCGCGCGATGTTTGTGCGGTGACCATGGAAACAAACGCACCCGGCATTCAATCACGAGTCGCACTTCCATCTGTCTTATCCCTTCTATGCTACATGCGTATATATATATATATATATATATATATATATATGTATATATATATATATATATATATATTGTCTGTTTGCTGCGACGCGACAAGGAATGCCTGGCATTTTTTCAGCGAGTCTGCTAAAATGACGAGAGAGCGGCGGAAAAAGTAAAGCTTAGCGCTGCGGCGTGTATTTTACCTACACGCGGAATGCGATAGCTGAAGGTCCCTCTCAAGTGTCGACGACTGATGGCGCTTCGCGACACACGAAACGGGCATTGCGATAGGGCGCCTTAATACAACTCGCTGCATTGAGGAGGCTCATCCCTACATTGTGATAGTTATTTGACGAGCTCTCCTTCAGGGGGAGCACGTACATACAGCTAATCCACATGATAATGATGGTGGCGTTTATTCGCATCCTCACTGAAGCGGGACGACGACAAGTAAGTCACCTAGCCTGCTTGAATTAATCAGGTTTCACTACATCTATCACCGTCAAGCCTTTTTTGCCTGTACTTTCGTATATAAAACCTATCTCACTATATTGTACTATTATCTAGGCTTGCAATGACTCCGGTTCTATCAACTTCTGTCCTGCATTTTTTTTTTCTTTTGCGCCGATACTCTGAACGACTGTTACTTATCTCGACTTCGGACCAGTTAATCCTTCCATCTTCTTTGAACCCCAACGATTTTGGAAGGTAGACGCGTTCACCACGGCCAGGTCTCACTGGGTGAATATCTTGGCATTTCGTTACGAAGTGCCGAGTCGTTTCCGGGATTTTCTTTCCGCACACGCAGGCCTCACCATCCTGTGGCGCCTATTTGCTCGTGGTTGTTTGTGTCCTCAGACAGCCAGCTCGGGCCGCAATTACAGAAACAGCGCAACAGCGCACGGGTTTATAATGGATTACCAACCAGCCCGGACCCGCACATCGGGTTTCAAGTAGCAAGCACTGATCCTAACGCTATCCTACAGATTCTGTCTGCTGATTCATTTCGTGCCATTTTTGCAAATCTCCGTGTTCTTTTGGTGTCCATCCTTTCCATCCAATTTACCATCTTATTCTCTCGCTATCATATTCTTTAAGACCTCTGGTTGTCTATTTGAACTTTCAATTACCCCGCACTTGGTTTCCCTCTTTGTCGACCTCTTCCTCCATTCCGCGTCCAGGCTCCAGAGGTACAGACATTTGAGCTCCTTAGTCAGCCGTTTATTTTCATCCATGTTCCTTAGCCTTTCTTCAAAACTAATGTACCTTACTTCGCGCTTCTCTGACTTCAAAAGAAGCTCAATCCATGTCACCTTGCACCACTGCCTCGTTTGTGGTTTTACCGTAGGCTCCCAAAGCTAGTTGGAGCCCCGACCTCCAGTCGCTCATTTTTAACCCCAACAAGACTACTGATGCTGGCATTGTGACATTGTAAGCAATATCTGAGATTGTGAGTAATCGCAGCGACCTCTAGGGACGCGAGTATAGCGAACACATCGTGCAAGTCCATGCGTTCTCGCAGGTGATCCTCCTGCCATGGTATACAACGCCAACTTGGCAAATTAGTTGTAAATCGCGGGCGTTGGCCAAGTCACAGCTGCTGCAAACTAGCATTAATGAGACGCTCTCATTGCCCTCCGGTGATTAAATGTTAACGACGTGTTTAAGCCGCACAAAACTGCACACTTCTTACCAATAGTGATGGTTCTCTGCTATACTCACTGCATGCACGGAAGTGAGCCAATGTATGTATCGGTTCGTTGTGCGTGTTCTCTACACGCCGGGCATGCAACCCCACCCATTGGACGCTTACATCACGTGTTTAGGTGTGTGCTTATTGCGGCGATGCCAAAGCCAGCTGTCACTGATCTTGGGCGTCGTATTTGACCGAGCTGTTATATACCGTGGCGGCATACGATGGAATTTTGTTTTTAAGAAGTCTCTGTGGCAAGATCGACCACGACGATGACTCTAGCGAGCACAGTTTAGTTCACAGCCTGCAACGGCTGTTTATTTGAAATAATGTGCTGCAGGACGGAAGGTAATCAGGTGCTCACGTCGCGACAAAAAAAATAAAAAAATAGAACGTCGTTACATTTGTGGAAATGAAGCACTATACACTACGCCATTCGTTCAACTGCGGCGCGCGAACATTCGTTTACTGCAAGCAATATGCGCACCCCCTGTGCCGTTGTGTGCGCGTTTCAAGTGCACGCAACTGAAAGCTTGATTTGACAGCTGCTTCAGTTATTTAAAAAATGTAAGACCGGGTGTGAGCAACATTAGTGATAGATAAGTGTGGAATTATAACTTGCATATAAATCATGTCATATCTAGCATGGGATGGCATACAGCATACGTAGCATCTCAACTCATTTTTAATTCGAACAGCGAACGACTGGAATAATCTGCCCACCTACGCTGCGCGGCACTCCAATCCTAGCCACTTCAAGTCAGTCATCGAAGAACTCGCGTAAATGTAACAACCCACCCCTCATGTAAAACCCCGCACCACGGGCATTTGAGGTATAAATAAATAAATAAATAAATAAACCTAATTTTATATGGAACCTCACGACGACGGCGACGGCAAAGGGTTGCTTGGAGTGCCCATATAATTGCTATTGCAATAAGAAAAGTTGGAAGGCGGTTCAATCTCCAGTTGAAGTCGATCAAAGACAGTGTCCTTTAGAGCAAGTTATGGGTGTCAATGGGGAAAGTTACTAAGCATGGCATTCGATCGTTGTCGCCCCTCCCACTAAAATTCTGCCGTTTCGCGGGCCAAAACTACGGTGTGATTATGAGGCACGCCATGGTGGGGTACACCGCGTTAATTGTGACCTCCTGAGCTTCTTTAACGTGCACCCAAACCCCACGGTGCAATGGCTTCTTTCTTTCTTTTTTTTTTTTTTTGCATTTCGTCTCCACCAAAATGCGGCCGCCATGGCAGAGAATCGAACCCTTGGCCTCGTGTTTAAGCAGCGCAACGCCATAGCCGCTAAGCCACCGCGACGGGTTCCAGTCGTTCGCGCCGACGGAACGCGAGATGGTGTAGCGATAAAGTGGATAGCTTTCTCGTAAAGTTGGCTTCCCTTCCTGTGGTGGTCACGGGAGCATGGTGGCGATTCGCCATATGGCGATGTTTATTACTACCGCGACGACGTCAGTCCTCTGTAAACACGCCTACGCGTGGCCGGCGGCCTTTGGACCGCAGGTCAGGCTCGTGCCAGGGCGCTCGCCTCGGTGGCGGGAAGACGCGGGTTCAAAACCCTCTTTCTCTGGTTTCCCAGTTGTCTGTACATAAGTGGGCGCACAGGCATTCTCCTGCCCGGCACTCGGCCTTCTTCTGAAGGCCAGCTCGAGGATAGAACCCGTGGTCGAGACCCTGCGAGAACCGATAACTGAACAATTTTCGCATAAAACTGCCCACTGAAAGTACTTGCGATAACATGTCCAGGTCCCTCTTGCACTCATTCTCGCTGGTGCACTACACTTGAGTTTGCTCATGAATTGCCGCTTCAAGTGAGCGTCGGCGAACTTGCGATAGCGAGGCGCAGATAATACAGGCCTTGATGCTGCCCGTAGAGTTATGGATCAACTATGTTTGCTGCAACGCAGCATGGTGGCGCCATCTATGGCGGACTCGGTGAATGACGGCTGCTGCCATTTCGCTCGTTTCGCTGCGCACGTTGGCGCCTTTAACAACCTTTCTCGTTTTCTTTATTTGGTTCGTTATGCTTTTGCGTCATTTGACCTACGACAGACGAGCGGCGTCATACGGGATGACACAAACCAGCGGGAACACGACAGCGCAAATTACTACGGCAAGTAAAACGGCAGCTGAGCGCGCATCTCGGAGGCACATGTGACATACAATACGCGCTTCAAGAAGTAGCACTTGCTCTCAAGAACATCGAAGTCCGCTATTGTGCCTCTCTGTAAGGTGCCGGAATGTGCAACCCGTAGAAGAAACTTCGCGACCTGCTCGGTGTAAAGTCTAAAGATATGAAAATGATTAATTATCTTGCACAAGTTAACTTTCTAGAAATAATTTCATTCCATCATAACCGTCAGATTGTGCCTCATAGACGAGGTACAATCTGATGCACAAAAGTATGTCTAAGATATCGCACTTCTTGCGTAAGCAAGAATTATACAGCAAAGGACTCGGACTATCCACAATAATTTAACATGCGTCCCTGTTGCAAATGCATTTAGGGCCTTATATATACTTTAGTGATTATTTTAGAATAGATGCTAGAATTAATGATCTATAGATCTATCTTAGGTATAGACCTCTATACAGCCTCTATTTGAAATCATACTCTTAAACTCACAATTTTGCTAGATCAAGACAAATGTCCTGGCGCTCTTTGGCCTTAGATGCCCTTGCGCCAATAAAATGCAATCATCATCATCATAAAGATATGAAACTGCAGATCTTACGTACGTTTATCAACCCAATTTGCCATATTTGGGAGCCTTAGGCTTTCGTTCTGCCAGGTCATTGAGGCTGAGCTTCCGGCACAGGTTATATGCATGAGGGCTGTAATGAAAACACGTTCTCTTTCTTATTCGCGAGTTTGACCTATACTCATTCAACCAAGTGCGTCAATTGCAATTACATGTGTTCTTGCCATACCAAGACATCAATCATTGTCGCCAGAAAAAGGAAAAGGCGGCTATTAATTTTCTTCTTTTCTTTTTGATCACCAATTAAGTAGACGCATGATGTCGAAGTTGCATAAACACTGAAGATATATCGAGGCTCTTCGGGACTGTGCCATTCTCCGAGAGGACAGCAACACAAGGTCGCCACAGTGGTCACGTATTTAGAAGTAATTTTACGGTAGATCCAGTGCAGTGAAGCCCCCCTGAGCGTTTTCATTGCTTCAACCAATGATGTGGAAGGACCGATGTACATAAGGAGGAAGAAGAGATGTTCGTCATGCTCTTGACAGACTCACTGAAAAGCAACACTGACTCGGTTTTCTTCTGGTAAACTACACTTCCGAAACTTGGTTTCGTTTTTTTAAAAATTAATTTGGACGGAAATCGTTGAGAGATTAAGAGTTTCCACTGAACTGAAGATGTAATTCATGCTGCCTGGAATGCTTTCTACTTCAGACAAGGTGTGTCAACTGACATGGAAACGAGAAGGATATAAACAAAAGCGAGAAGTATAAATGTAAAAAACATCATTAACGAATTAAAGGTAATACAGGGAATGTGTACGAGTGCTGACTGGCATAATTATCACTGCAGTGCAATCGTCGTGCGGAGTGCATCCTCTCTTATGTCCCAGATTCCTAGGAAATCACCAGTCTGCATTGGTCCTCGCTTATGAATTTAGTCATTGCTGCTTACTTACCGCGCGGTGGTAGAGCGGTGGTGACCGAGCACGCGCTCAATGCCATCAAGTATCTTGCACTCGGTGTAGCCCCGGCTAAAAGAGTCGCCCGATCTCTCTTGATAACGAGTGAAGTAAATGTAAGGCCAAACTGTTCGCTTCCCTTAGTCAGTGCGACGTAAGAGATTTCAAAGTTTATTTTTCTCGTATTTTAACCGTTCTGGCTCAGGAAAGGTTCTCAAAGCTTTCTAGGTTCAGTCTTTGACTCCTTTAGAATGCAATATGATTGATTTTGTTGTTTGCGTTTCTTTAAGGTGAAGGCTAAAGTTATTGCTTGCGATGTAAACAACTGAACTCTTCAATACCATGTGAAAATCCATGATCTCTCAGTGTGGAAAGTTCAGAGTGCAAAGTTGCAGCACAAACATGCCTCGCAGCATTACCCACATAGCTATAAGCTATAAGTGCAATGCTCTGAAGCATATATCGGCAAGCCTACCTGGAAAGCTATCCTGGAGAGTTGGACCTGCGGAAACATCACCTCAGCAAACGAAATACTGGCGATTCGACGTATTTTAGAGGGAGTTATTATTGTGAACCAGTCTCGTACGAACCTAAAGAACTACTTCATTCATTAGATGGCAAGAGCGCTCGCACACGTCGGCGCATCCATGAATGTGACAAAAAAAAAAGAGTCAATTCATTCACTTTGTTGAGATGAAAGCGTGTTCTTGTTTCCCTAAACACACAAATGGAGGTTTCAGCCGATCACACACGGCGAATCACATGGCGGTTCCTCGCGTTCACTTTTGACGATAATTATAATGAAGACGTCTATTGGTACTTGCTTGAGCTCATCAATATTATACATTTGCATCCCGGATTGCCAGATGATCTGGTGGCATTTGTAATGTACTACACACTCCTTCTTTTTTTTCGCTTTTTTTTTGTCCTTGGGGACGATGCAGCACTATGTGTCCCGCGAAGTATAAAATTTCTCGATAAATGGTGCCAAAAGATGATAAACTTAAATTGTATTGTATCCTATACAGCTAGCAACAGAATATATTAGCTTAGCGCATCCGGTTTAATATTGGAACGGTTGAAGGTCTTTGTCCGCGGTTGTGAGCGCTGCGGATCTGAGGAGCTAGGCTTTAAAAAAAATACTCCACCAGTGGAAATTTATTTAGCGTTACCACTTAGAGTACCACTGAGAGCAGCTCTTTCGCTGTCTCGTAGACCGTGTCGGGGGCCGGAGTGTGAGGTTAATTCGTAAACGCATCCCCACGTGACCTAATCTTGGCACCCCGGCGGTTCCATTGTTGCGAGAAACGAGCGAGTCCCTCCGTCATTCGCTGCCTCGTCGCTCTGTACGCACTGTGCGCGCAAGAAGAAACGCCGCCAGCGCTTTTCGCCGCGGTTAACAGAATTTAGCAAGTTTCGCGAGTTTCGTGATGGATCCCTCTCGGAAGCCGCGCGGCGACAGAGTGGCGTCTGCCCCTGGAAGGTCAAAGAGGCGGCGGCATCCTTAACAAGAATGTTCCTCCCGCCGTCTCCAATTTTGCGCCTTCTTTGTTTCTTTCGTTCTTCCTTCTTCCTATCTGCTTTCTCCTTTTCCTTCTTCTTGTTTCAATATAGTTCTCTCCCGCTGGTTCTCTTTGTTAAGCGCTTTCTTTTCGCCATAACCTTGCGCATTCTTTTCTGTTTTGTCCCTTTTCTTGTTTCAATACAGTTGTCTCCCGCTGGGGGTTCTCTTTGTTAAGCGCTTTCTTTCACCAAAACCTTTCGTGTTGTTCTCTCACCTTCTTTTTTTGTTTCTCAACTTTCCTCACGTCTCGCGCGAGCGTCAGTCGACGGCGCGCGGTCGGTGGCACGTTCACCCCCCCCCCCCCCCCTCCCTGCCATTCCGCCGCCCACCTTCGGCCCACCCATTGCTTTGTCTTGAAACTGGCGGTTCCGTCTGGCTTTGGTTGGCGGCAGGATATTTCTTTTTCTTCTTTTTTTCTCTTCGCATTTCTGTAACTTCGCGCGTCGCCTGCGCTAAAAGAAACAAAAATGTTTCCCACCTGTTGCTTTTTTTTTCTTATTTGGAAAGCGTCCAGGTTTTTAGGCAGGGCCCTACGGCAAATTCTCCGAAGGGGCGGGGGCGCTGGTTCAGTGCGAGCGCACTCTAGAAGAATTTCAAACTGTTGCGCATCTTTTGACGTCACTCGTTAAGTATCGCCGAAGTTACAAAGACGTCAAAGGAACAAATAGGCTATTTGAGTTATGTCGGCTAACTTACTGTTTTGTCTTGCTTCTTCCTTCTTCCTAGAAACTTCGTTCACAGAAATACACTCGTGTTCATTTTCTTTGAAGTAGCCGAGAGCACAGGAGCGTCGTCGACGGTGTGAACTGTTAAGAGTACCACAAACGACTGCACCTCGTGGAAACGGGGGGAGGGGGGGGGGGGGGGGTTCCTCGCCGACGCACCCAACATTACTAGAATCCACTTCTTACACCGTGCTATAGAATCGAAGCTTAACGTTGGGCGCGCCTGCTAACTCACAGGGATGCCGAATACCGTTTATGGGTTTAACACATCTTTAACTCCCAGCTAGCGGATGCTAAAAGGACCGAAAAGCCACACGCCTGAGTTACTTGAGCTGCCGGCTGTGCACAATGCATCTAAAGCAGCCAATATGCTGACTCACGTTATTGCGGGCAACGTCTACGCCGATTCGCTGGCCACAGTATGTATACCTCAACGAATTTGCGAATGCATCTGCAGCCTTCACAAGCCTTCCCCTTTTATGGCCAATGCAACAATGCACACTAGGCGCAGGGGCGTGGTCACAAAAAGTACAACGATCTAGCGTCCACAAATGCACTTCCACGCCGCAATTTACGCCTGCTTTCATTCCCTATTTCATCCCCATAGCCCCCAAAATCACTTCTCCGTCAGGACACACACGCCTTATTAATCCCTCCGTGTATCGGCACCCTTCCGCGTTTCCCTTCTCGGGTGGAGGAAGCCTCTCCACTGCAAATACACCTTCGGTCACCTGGACTGCGTGGCCAACGCCTGAAGATACAGCGAATCGTCCAAAGTGTGCCGCTCCGTCATCTATAAAGCGGGCGCGCGTCACTTAATTGTTGAGGCTCTGCCCAGCAACGAGGGCGGCTTGACAGAATCCCATGAGCAGCCAAGCCTTGAATAGACCATGCAAAAAGTTACACACGTTGGTTCATGTAAAATCCCGTCTGCGATCGAGGAAGTTCTAAAATCCCCACACGGTGAAGCCATGCTTTCATACAGATTCCCCCATATGTTGCTGGGCAATGTTCCCGAATCGTATACTAGCAGGAGAGGCACCGTGATCAATTCTCCAGCGCCACCAACAATTGCAAGCAGTTTTTTTTTGGTTTGAGCGCTTTTCCGTGGTTGAGCGCCGGTACAGCCGCAGCGACTTAACCGGCTATGGCGGAGGAAGCACAAGGCCTTGATTGGTTGGTTTGTTTTCCTTTGCGAGCGGCTGATACCCACCGTGGGGGGACTGACCTAGTTAAGGCGAGTTAGGAAAATAGTACGAGTCCAAAAATAAACGCTAATGAGAAATTTTGAAAAGATAAAAAAGAAACAATGAAGTCAGACCAGAATTTAAAAAGTTAGCAACGAAATCCTCCCGTTCAATAATGAACCTCCTGAGAGCCGCAGCAATATCTGTAGGGCAATGCACTAGAGAGGAGGCTCCCAAAGATGGAATATCGGGAATGGCTAGATTCAATCCAGTGCCATGAAATTGTCTTTATAAAGAGTATTTTCTTAATCGTGACAAACAGGTGCACGACAAGTAGTGATCTATTGTTGCTTCCTCACCACAATGGAGCTACCGAATCCTCAGCTTCCTACTGGCGCGGCGTGGTCTGTCCTAGAGAGTGGTCGTTGGCCTGATGCACTATAGAATAAACTAAAAGAAAATTATTGCCAAGAGAGAGATAAAGGTAAGTACAAGGAGGTTAAGCAAATGATTTGAAAGAACGTTAGCTTAGTCATGTTGGTATTTCATTTTAGCCTTTTAGCTGACAGAAAACACGGGGACATTACATGAAAGACGTAAACAAAGCGCTCCTGTTTTAGTTTAGTAAAATAACCAAATATTGTTTCTCATAGGTCGCCCTGTACTAGAGGAGAAAAGCGATATGAAATGTGACAGAACAAAAAATAGTTTATTCAATGCGCACTGTGGCAGCTGTCGCACATATACATTTATTTTATAACATTGTAACACGTGAATTCGTCACAAATGCATGATTTAATTTAAAGCAATATCTGGGATCCCAGGCAGAAATCGCAAAGATAGGACCGGATCCGTTACAGGCATAGGTAACTGTAGAAGGCTATGTGGAAGTTTAAAAAATATACAGAAATGATCAAGATGATGTAGGCACAACACCGGAACAATAATCATGTATGGCACACCTAATTAGCTCGAGTTGGCGAAGTTACTATTTTTAATAGCCCCGCTTCAAAGCGGATATAATTAAATCGTCATCATCGTCGGCAGCAGCAGCACAAAACGTAGCACGCACACGATTCAGTGCCAAGCCGGTAAGCGTAAGCACAAGCGTCAGATGTGTAATGTGAAAAGAAATATGAACTGAACTGACGAATCGCTAAGCTTTAGAGATAGCAACGCGTTACAGATACCACGTAAGAAGCCAACCGGTACTTTGAGGGCCAATAATCAAGGACGAGTTCAAAACCCCGCGCAGCGTCCGTGATCGCCGGCGGTCGCAGACCGGAGACCAGGGGCGCCGCATGTGAAACGACAGAGTATCGAAACGCCAGTTGTCCCGAGGGAAAAAATTGGCAGTGGCTTAGCTCGGCTACGCGAGGATATACGTAGCGAAAGCTAAGGCATAGCATGGTTAGCCTTGGTTATTCTTGATTGCAAGTCCAGGTTAGCCTGGTTGTCTAGCTATGTTGCGGCGTTTAGCCAGTCGTTCGGCGCGCTGTTCCTCTGTTCCGTGGGCGATTCGTTTCCTCTTCAGCTCGTTCCGATGTCGATTCCAGGCCTCCTCCTCCTGCTTATCAGAATTGTCGCCGTCCATGCTGCCGCCTCCACTGTGGTTGCGGCGCACGCGAGCTCTCCTTTTCAATCCTCCGACATGTTGTCAGGCATGCGACGCAGCTGGCGAAGCGAGCGGAGGCGAACGCAACGACGAGGAACGCGGTGTGACGTCATGTGCCTCCTCGGAGCACGGGCGCGGCGAAATCGCAAGTTCGCGGCCAGTAAAGCTTCCGCTTTAAAACACGAGAAGGCTCCTTTACCACCGTGCCTACGCGCGGTACTGCACGACCGTGCCGCCGGTACCACCGGCCTGCATTCACGCTTGTCTCCACCTGACTGAGAAATGACGTGATATAATTTTCCAGTGGCTATAAGGTCACTGTGGTATCATCGACAATTAACGTGCCTATCAAGCTGCTCGTTCAGCTCATGTAGAAGACAACTGCCGATCGACCCCGCTGCCTATAGGACAGATGCTTCAAGGATGCTCCGCCTGTACTTGCACGTCAATGCAGTACATCCGAGTGGAATGAACCGCATTTTACGCACGCCCGTTTATACACCCTGGATCGAACCTTGAGCATCCGACTTCCACCAAGGCTTTTCCGAAGAGACGCGACACTTTTGAGTAGGCTATGGTTGGGCGTCCCATTTACTAATGCCTGCGCGTGTGGATGGCCGACACTGCAGCATGTGGCGATTGCGGCGACGCGGGAACGATTCGTCATGTTCATTGCCAGTGCCCGCAGTAAAGTGTGCAGAGACGATCGCTTTCCGTCGTGCTGAACCAGTGGCGCGACCAGCCTCCGTTGGAAGAAAGAATTTTGAAACATCGACGCGAATTAACATCGCATCAGAAGACCCTCCAAGCGCTACTGCGCTTCATGAGATCGACCGGCCGGCCTGTGTGAGCGCCTGTGATTGCAACGCCTTTTCTGTACCCTGTCTTTCTTATTTTTTCTTGTTCCATTTTTCCCCTCTCGTTCTTTGTCGTCTTTACAACCCCCTCCACCCCGACAGTTCAGGGTGGGAAACCGGCTACTCGCATCTCGTTAACCTTCCAGCCTCTCTCTCTCTCTCTCTCTCTCACCCTTGTCTAAGACTGCACTGTCTTCGGTATCGGTCCAGGAATACGGTTTAACACTCGCAAGAAATCGCGAGTGTCGACTGTTACAGAAGCATGAAGAGCAAAAAAAAAAAGTACCTGCTAACAAAAGCCAAAAGTTTCCAAAGAGAGCTAACCGCTGTAAAAGAATCTCTCAACGAATGCATATTTTCATACAATCCTGTTCTTAAAAAAAAAAAAAAAACACAAGAATATTATAGCAACTCCGATTGACGCCTGCTTAGAAACGGCGAGGCGAGGCATCCAGATGCAAAACGCCCCGCCAGAACTGCAGGAATTTTATCGCCGCCGCCACGAAGCCTTCACGATTGCGACGATGCCCTTATCTCCTCCATCCAAACCTCCCTCAATCGCGGCCGCAATCTCATCAAGGTGGAAAACACGCGGCGCCCGCCGTTTGCCAATGCTGCTGTCGTCGCCTTGCTTTCGTTACACGTGCTTCTTCGCGCGCAATTACTTTTCCTGCCTTCTTTATTTTCTGTTGCGCCCGTTTGTGTCACGGCCCCGACGAGTCCTGTTTGTTGTCGACGGCGGCGCACGAACGTCGACGCGGTTCGTGTTATTGTTATGACCCTGAGATGGTGGCGATGGGAGCGAGGGAAGCTGGGAGGAAGGGGGGGGGGGGGTGGTCGGTTGCGCCGGCGCTGATGATAAAGACAAGAGTGTTTGTTTGTTTACGTACTAACGGGGAACGGCTGAGAACGTAGTTGGGCCACCCGAGGGATTCGCGTGAAGGAGTAAAAAAAAAAAGGGGGGGGGGGGGCGGGAGGTCCGAGATCTCGCAAGAGTTGTAAAAGAATACTGCGAAAGGAGAAGTGGTATAGAGAGATGCGAGAACTGTGAGGAGGCTCCTTCCATGCCAAGAGTGATTGCGAACGTCTCTACGCGAAAGAATGTAATGAAAACGCGCGCCGTCACCTCGAAGCTGTGGGTCACGGACGCCGGAAATGCTGCAGTGTTACAAAATGGTTTACACTGTGTACGGTAGCCCTACGAGGTCTCACGTGCCTTGCTGTTCTGGAGCAATAGGTGTGCACCTTTATCCCGAGAACCTTTACGAAGGAAGGCGCGATCTATTTTCATTCAATAAGTTACTAAATATGACGGCAGCAGCCTTGCCGATGTTGATTTTAACACGAAAGTGTGCGTGTATGTGCGTGTGCGTGTGTTGCCGCGCTACAGCGAAAATTCATTCCATGTACCTACGTCACGCGATCATCATCACGTTAATTTCCTCGGATCCCCAGGAGATGGCGCTAGTTTGACGTTTGGTGTAGTGTTCCTGTATATGAGCATATACAGGAACACTAGTTTGGTGTAGTTCGGTGCAGTGTTACTGTATGATCTCCCTGAGACCCTATACAGTAACTGGGAGCTGAAAGCTTGGCGAATGGTAGGAGTAAAGCCCCTCCATACACGTTTCCGCCGCGCGTGGATGGAGGGGCTTTAGGTAGGAGGACGTCGCCAGGTGGTGTTGCCCTGAATTGAATTTAATTAAATTCTGGGGTTTTATATGCCATAACTACGATTTGATTCTGAAGCGCGCCGCAGTGGAGGACTCCGGAGTAATTCTGACCAACAGGGGATCTTTAACGTGCCCTCAATGCACGGGACACGGGCGTCTTTTTTCTTTTCTTTTGCAATTTCGCTCTCCATCGAAATTAGGCCGCCGCGGCCGGGATCCGATCCCGCGACCTCGTACTTAGCAGCGCAACACCATGCGCTGCAACACCATGCGCAGCAAAATGCCACCGCGGAGGGTGCAGAAGGTGTTGCCCTCCACGCATCGTTAGGGTGCCTCTATCAATGGCCTCAATGCGCATCTGCTCCCCCACTGTCCTCCACACATCGAGGCAAAGTGCATTATGTTGGCCCAGTTGATGCACATAGTTATTCCATCGAGGCACCCTAGCCATCGTCTCGGCGGAACAGCTCGGCGGGCGGTCGGGACGGCGGCCGGCGGGAATGTGCTTGCCGGTTGGGACACGCGCGCTTCGTGTAAAGCGTTTTCGTTTCCCACTGCCGCGATCCGACGTCGGTCGTGGACGCGTCACCTTTAACGAGGCCCCCATCGCTGAACTCAGGCAACGACTCGTGCTGTCGGACGTGCGCGATCTGGCATGACGTATGCACGGCGAAAGCCCATCGTGTTTGCATTACCATTCGTGCGGCTGCTGTCGCGTCGGCTGTAAGGCGGGCTTTCTGGCGCGCGTCGCGTTTTCGGTATGCCTTGTTGACGCTGCGCAAGTAGCGCAATGCCTTGCGCGTTTGCTATCGCTGTCAATGCTTCGCCCTTCGAGCGAAACTGTGCCCAGTAGCTAAAACACCGTGCTCATTTACGAACTTGCAATGGTCAATGGGCAACGAAGCTACTACTGCTTCTTAGAATACGCATTTCACTTTCGTGTTATAACCGATTCCTCTGAGAGAGAGACAGTGATCAGCCATATAACAGCGAGGCTTTCTTTGCGTCTTCCTTCGACTTTCCCACTGCTGTTGCTGCTGATGCTGTCTGACACACCACGTCGTGGGTTGGTTCAGAGCGTGTGTATACATGACTGGAGCATGACCGAGAGGAAAGGCGACGCGAGAAACTCGTTACGACCTTCCTACCGCGTAAAATATGCACGATAACCTGTGGAGCTCCCTCGGCGTTAGTCTCTTTACAGCTGTAGCCAACCGGACGTTATTCTGGTTAACCTCCCTGCCTTCTACTTATCTCTTTCCCTCCTCCCTCCTAATTTTCCATGACCCCCCTCTAAAGCTAGCGGATATTGCAGCGCTTACCTTTCTACTAACGTTCAAGTCCGGAGGGATGCTAGATAGAACGTTTAGAAAGGCAGAGAATGGCTAGAGGTGATGCAGTCGCGAAATGAGGAAATAACGCCCTGGCCACTCTAACACTGCGACCAAGGGAATAACACCATTGCTCGCAGTTGCTATACAAGGTAGGGCAGGGGGCATAGGGAATTCTAGTAAAACACTTTGGCCTAGTTGGTGCATTACGCTAAGAAAAAACCAGACAAGAAGAGACGCACACAGGAAACATACAAGAACACAGGAAAGAGGGAACTCGGTCGAATTTGCCCCTTCACTGCAATAAGTGCAAGCGTAAGCCGGTGCTTGGTGATACCAGGATCCAGGGCAGAAGTCGCGATAAGTTCGTAAATGAGGCAGTGAAGGCCATCCTTATTAGTAAAAAAAGGGAAGCACATTGCAGTGACTCATCGATTGCCCTACGAACCAAGAAAATTGACTTCATGGGATATTTTTTGTAATCATAAGGACTTAATAGGAAACGACAATTTGTGGCACGATATTCAGTTCAGCTTGGTGTGTTTGGTCAGTTGGTTTTCTTAGGCACTATAAGCGTTCCTGTGTGTTGTTTTCCTGCTTTGTTGTACTGTTGATTTTGTTTAGTTGTTTTATTGGTTTTGACTCGGCTTTTGCTATGATCGTGTGACTGCTTTGGTACGATTATCCAATATCAGTATTGCTAACATAATCATCACTGAGCTTAGGCAACGATAGATGTGATATCCGTTGGAAGATGGAATGTGCATGCGGCCTCTGAAATTTATTGGTTTTTTCTTGACGGCTAGTTGTGATAATGTTGATTGTGCGATGGTCACATGACAGAGTGCCCTTTATAGATTAGAGCCCCGTTCTGTCGAATAAACAGTTGGTAGTCCAGCCTCTTCGTGGCACATACAACTTGTTGTACGTGCAACACACACAGGGCACATCAACTTGTTGTATGTGCCCTGTGTGCGTCTTTTTTTTTTGGCTGGTTTGTCCTTAATAAGGCATAGAGAAAAGGTGACGTGAGAAGGCAAGGACACGCTACTACTATAGACAAGACAGTTGTTGCGGGCAAGGCAAGGTACGATACGGTACGTTTCCGTTATTTCTGAAAAAATACACACTACACAAATTTGTCAAGCGAACGACTTACGCAGGGCGTGCAAGAGCAGAGCCGCATTAAATCGCGTCGTAAGGTGTAGGCGACACTACGGAAGCGGTCACACATCAAATCAACACTACTGTGCCCATGGTAGTAGCTTTGGGGCTATGGCATCGCCGCTAATTATCGTCATTCGAAGAAAACAGCACAGAAAGCCTCGCTTACATCGATTCCCACAGTGCGTGTTATGCACATAATCTTTTTTTTTTTTCCTTTTTGTTGGGCTTAAAAGCAACAGCCTTTGCAGCAGCTTTAGGTAAGATACCTTAATTGTAACTGTGACACTAGACACTCTGTTGTGCACATGATATATATAAAAAGGACGCCTGGTCCTGCGGGAATAGCCCTCCCGCTCACCTCGTCTTCATAGCGGATCATATACCTATACAGCTAGGTCATCGACGATAGTCGTGTCGTGTGTATATATCTATATAAAGTCGTAAACGCTTTTCTCATGCCCGCTCCTCATGTAATACTTCGTCACGGGGAGGCTGTATTGCGCAGTTCCGAACTAGCCGCGCTTCAAAATTAAATTCCTCCTCCTGCTCATTAACATCGTCAGGATAATCGTCGTCATTGTCAGCCTATATTTTAAGTCAGTTGCAGAGGGAAGGTCTGGCTCGGCTATCTCCGAGAACCTCTGTCCTGCGTCAACCGAACCCACCCTATAGTGTATGCAAACTCTATAATCTCATCCATTTATCTAATCGGTTGGCGTCCTCCACGGAGTTCCCTTTCTCTTAGCACCCATTCTCTTAGACTAGCGGACCGCTGCTTATCTCATCTGGGCACCAGATGGCGCCAGTGGGTTCGTCAGCAACGGATGGATGGATGGATGGATGGATGGATGGATGGATGGATGGATGGATATTATGAGTGTACCCTTTGGAACGGGGCGGTAGGTTGCGCCACCAAGCTCTTGCTATTATACTGTCTAATGTCGTACGTAGGTTAAAAAAAAAGAACAAAGAAAAAACACGATGAGCTCCCACAACCAAATTTTCTGATCCCCTATTGCGAACTTTGCTTTTGTACGCAACAGCAACATGCTGGTGAACAACGCCGCGAACGGCAGAAGTAGCAGGACTGGCATGTGAAGCAGACGACAGGGCGATGGAGCTTGGGTGCTTCCAGTGACTTCGCGCTGCGCGTTTCGAGGCCTTGTAATAACGCACCGAAAAACGCATTTGCGCGTGTCTGCTTTTGAGAGAGGTTGCTACTTGTACGAGGCAGACCGCGTTCACGGCGCCAGGTGGTTATATAAAGCATGAAACCGGTGCACCCGCCGCGGTTGCTTACTGGCTATGGTGTTGGGCTGCTATAGGCACGAGGTCGCGAGATCGAATACCGGCCATGGCGGCCGTATTTAGATGGGGGCGAAATGCGAGAACACCCGCGTACTTAGATTTAAGTGCACGTTAAAGAACCCCAGGTGGTCCAATTGAATTCCCGGAGTCCCACACTACGGCGTGCCTCATAATCATATATTGGTTCTGGCACGTAAGAACCCATTATTTCAGTTAATTTATTTTAGTTTAAAAAAGCTAGTGCAAATTGCGATGTAAATGCACACCGCCAACAGAGCTCACCGCGGCAAGCTAAGATGTGGAGCTCCAGCATTTACGTTCCACATGGTATTTTTGCTGCACACGTTAACATTGCCGCGTACGTTGTCACGTACATAGGGGAAGAGTACAAAAAATATTCACCGACGATGTATGAAAAATGTATGAAATACATACCACTGGGTAATTGTATCCATGGGGCCGCTGTGTGCCACTGCGTGTGTACCCCAGTGGCCAACGGGCATCTGCCACTTTTCAATGAACCCATTTTGACGTCATCTTGGGTCACATGCAAGTATCACAGCTACACGGTGACATTTACTTAATGCGATTTTTCTTGCAAATGAGGTGTAGGTGTCCTTCCTTTTTTCCGCTCTCAAAAAAAAAAAGGGCGTTGCTGACAAATAAGACCTTCAACATCGCATTTGTAGTCTGTAACGGCTTTTCGTGGATGATATGAGCTAAGAGGCTTTCGTTGCAACTGAAGCATTTCAAAAAACTGCTTTGCTTTTTCTCGTTAATCATAGGAGGACGAAGTATTTTTTCAGAACACTACGAAGATTACCAGAGTGACTGCAGTGGTTATGAGCGATAGCACGTAGGCATGCTTGTGAACTGTTCGGCGCCAATAGTGGAATCCTTCGCGCGCGTAACCACCATGGGGTCAAACTCTGACGCCGCATGCACATCTCCGCGATGTTGAACACCGCTATGCCTGTACAACGGAATGACCATGCCCCAAGCATTTCGTTATAAAGGCGTTCGACTGTGTGCCTTACGTCTCACACACCACGAGCACTTGTGTGCGCTGTATAGCTTCCATTCGGCCACTAGAATCAATGACTTCGTTGCGTCACCAGCGAGAGCGTGTCAGTTTGTCCCATTCTCGCCTCATGGCAGCTGACGCTTTAGGACGTTGTGTTACCACGCCTTCGAGCTCGCCTCTCCTTCCCCAGTCCTTTCGTCGTAGCAGAACGCTACAAGACGCTGCGAGACTGTGTGCCACCTTCGGGTTCGGGCCAGGCTGTACTGTTTCTTTCTTGAGTAAAAAAATTCGCCGACGATTACGATACACCCCAATGCGAAATGTATGCGTGTTTTCATTTCGCGATATACAGGTATTGGCTGGCGCGAACAATCTGGCGCGGCACACTGCAAGCAGACCGAAATGTGGCGCGACTGCCTCGCTAATCGGGAGATCGCGAGAGGCAGCGCGTGGGTGTCGCGTTAGCGCGACTCACAGCAGCCGCCGCAGACAGACCTCCGCTCATGCAGCTCTTCGTTTCCATACATGGTATTGGTGGGCGTGCTCTCCTCATGTCATCGGTGAATTGACAACGGCGCGCTAATCTGACGCCATCTTGCAGCGGTCGTCGCAGCGGAGACATTCTTGCACGGCACTACACTTTTCTTCTCACGCTTTCGCCATACCCTCGTCATGGTTCCGCTGCACCCTCCTTATCCGCTTTCCTCCTTGCGTTCTCTTCGCTCTCGCCGCCTTTCATGCTCCGCCGCGCTCCGCGTTCCCTCTTTCATTCTATGTGCTCGTTCGCTCGGTTACCCCGACGCTCAACGCAGGAACGGGCGCCTAAAAGCTGCGCTCCAAAATTTTCGACAAAAAACAACGGGGGGAGGGGGGAACGTATGTCTGTTTTTGCTTCTTGAGCTGCTTCGCTGATCACACATGTGTCGGTAAGTTCCCGTTCTCTGTCCGTTGTGACAATTTTTGTCTTTGCAATGCTTCGTCATTCTTAATGTCTTAGAAGCTAGCCCAATCTTCAGTCATGGTCCATTTTACACAGCGCGACGAGAGCCGTCGGTGGCGGCAAGTGTGAAAATGGCGGGGCGTTTTCGTTCGCCGTCGATGCACAGCAAACAGTCATGTGCTGGACGCAACTATGGTTGGGGAAGCGCTAGGAAGGAAAATATGCCCTAAAAGGAGGGCTGATGCACTAATAAGACGGCAAAATGGCGAGTACAAATCGGAGTGTTCGCTTTCGTAGCACAAGCTCTGGAGCCGTCCCAGCTGCGGATGCCAAGACAGGAACCATGGGACAGTTTCCATGGGACACGAAGCTCCTGCGTACGAACGGCTCCTTTATTAATGTTAGAACTACTAGGCTATAGCAAAGCAGCGTTGGAAATGTACAGCGCCCAGCGATTGAAACGCAATACTCGGAGTGCGCGGCTGCCATCTTTTCTTTTCTTTTTCACCGCAGCTGAGCTCTGTGTAATCGTAATGGGACCAAATGCAGTCACAATGCGTCACCGAGGTTGTCGCTCTCACTGTATACCAGGATGCATCAGCAAGGTGTCTACGCCGCTTGCAGTCGGTGCAAAAAGCTCCGGCGACCACATGCTTCGAGCATCGCGTTCCGATTGCTGTGCGCTATACGTGCTGTTGCCTACAGTCTTCCCGCCGTTCTATCTGGGAAGGCAGCGATGAAAGACGATCGAAGTGAATTGCTTAACCAGCTTCGGTTTTTCTTTTTTTTTCAGTAACTGTTCGCGCACCCAAAAACGCTGCACGTTTGGTCCCATTTGGTTTCACGGGGTATTTAGGCAACGCAAAACCACAAGTTCGCGGATCCCACGTATTGTCGGAATCGATGTAAGCGAAGCTTTGTATGCTCTTTGCCTTGATTAACGATAATTAGCGGTGACGTGGCAACGAATGTGTAATTTCTGGAGCGCTTAGTTCTACACGAAAGTGGCCAGTTGATGTTAAGCGTTACCTTGCGTGCACCACTGCTGTTTCTCCGCGTAGTCCACCGAACACACAGGGAGACGTGTTTGCTTGAGGCGTTGTTGCGCGTCGTTGTTCACAATATCTGCGATAGTTGAGCATTATCATTGCCGCACATGGCACATCGCATCGTGGCAGCAGCAGTCTGCACCACGTTTCGCTGCGTAGCGAAGACGCTCCTGTCACGCGCGATGCTTCTTTCGGGCCTGGGTGTCCTCGATGCTGAGTGCACGCTTTGGAGCTATTTTACTGGCACGTGTTTAAGTGCTCATTGTACATACGTGGCCAGCAAGCTATTAAGACGCCAGCTCTATGCGCTCTCTTCAGGCTATGGATGGTTCTAGTGTTTGCACTATCACAGCCAAGCACGTGGCCTGCACAGACCAGCATCTGTATTTTTTTCGCATAGGCAAGCAAGCGCAGCACTTGCCATACACGCAAATTGTGAAAAGCAATTAAGGTACCGCGGCGGCGAGTGCCATCTGATGGTGTTGCAAGAAACTCAGCGGCGTGCGCGAGCCAGACCGCAGCAGTAGCAGCGCCCAGAAAGTCTGGAGAAGAGGCAAAGAAACCTTCGCTTTAAAAACGACAGAACATATAAATCAACGTAGCTGGCGGCAGCGCCTACCGAGGTTGGCCCAACCATCACGTGCCAGTACATTAGTGGCGTCGCCACATGAAGGCGCTACTGGTCCAAAGTCATCCCGCGCCCGGGGCCTATAGAGGTGGACAAGTTATCCGATCGAACGAGATCCATGATAATATCGTTTTGCGCATGTTGTGCATTTCAGTGTCGCTTCGATACTGCGTATCGTTCGCCCTCGTGCGAATGATTTGCCTAAGTGCACCCAAACCGCAAGTCCTCTCTCTCTATCTCTCTCTCTTATCCGTTGATATGAGCCTCAACTGTTGTTTGTAGTTCGCGTCGTCAATTGCATGTAGCGCGCCCTACGAGCGAGCAAGTGTACTACGTCCGTTTCGTATATGCTCTTCAAACGCGGTACGATATTGTCAACGCTAATAACCAATGAAGAAAAATTGCTTGTTCTGTGCTGATCAAGTCGTCTAGATGCAGACAGAAAAAAGTGCACGTCTTTCCAACTCGTTCATCTACACCGGAGGTTGTTAGTGCGTCCGCTGGCTCATCAACTTCCGGCGAGAACGCACGCCTTGGAAGACAGTATGAACTCGTCTGGATACCACCAGGTGGCGCTACTCGGCGTCGCCATGCAGCTGAACCTTTATCAGCATGTTTGCCAGCCATCGAGACCAAAACGGCCTGCACAGAAAATGTCTAAATAGTCCGTCGTGTCGCACCCTCCTCTCCATCATCCGGGAAGTCAAGTTAGACTACCCGATATGTTACGAGAAGTACTGTATATACTGTCCCCCATTCCATTCATAGGCCTCGAGGTACTCCTGATTTAAAGACGTTTTCATTACCACAGAAGTTGACACTTCTTCACTGTGTTTCGCGCGTGGATACAGTTGTGCGGGGGTGACTATAGCTCGGTTTTCTCGCAGTCTGGATTGGGCGAACAACGCTTGCGGCGTCCGTAGCACTGCACCGAACTGCAGCGTGTACAGCAGAAGGCGATGCAGGAAGCTGTTGCGTAAAGGGGGCGGTTTCTTGTTTTTTGTCCCATTGACGGGAAACGAGCTCATGTTTATATTGCCGCGAAAGAGAAGCTCGCGACGCCCACATAACGCCCGTCTTCCCTCAGATACGCGTCAGGCTGTTCTGTTACGTCGGTCAACCTCCAAGAGCGAGGATTACGCTTAATCTTCTAGCCAGACGGCGCTCGCGGCGTATGCGATGCGAGACGTCTCACTGGCGCTTTACGCGGAGGATCTCGGCTTTGAATGCCTTCTGCTTCCGGAATGAGCGTCTTGAATCTACTGCAGTTTTCTAGGTTATGGCAGCGGATTCGGGCAGACGCGGAGTGTTGTTGTCGAACGAAAAAAAAAAAAAAACGACACAAATCGCGTCCAGACGATGGTGTAACTCAAAGTTAGGGTCAATCACTTCATGCGACATCACGAGGCTCTGACCGGGTACGTCTGCAAGGTTTTTTAAAGAAAGAAAAGAAAAAGCACGTTCACCCGAAGGACGAAGCACTGACTGTAATAGCGAGGCTTTACGGTTACAGTTCAACTACACGCGGGTCTGACTAACGCGGACGCGATATACGCTTGTGCGGTAATATTTCTGGCGCACTTAAAGGGACACTAAAGCGAAAAATGATTTCTTCTGCATCAGTAAATTACCGTTCTACAACACCAAAAACACCACTCTTACAACGATAAGACGTTTGGTAAGCCAGAAAAAGTTCCAAGAACGAAATACGGGTGGCGACGCCTACTTGAGTTCCCGCACCTGGGGGCTGTGACGTCTTGAATTTTGATGGCATCTTCTAGGGTCTACTAATTATATATAGCGGTACAGGTTGACTACATTGTGTTCTAAAGGAACCAATTATTAAACACGGCAAGTTTCGGGAACCTTTACTCAGCCAACGCGGCCCAAATGCGAAAACATACTTTGGAATCCCTGACGTCACACTGACGTGGCGGTGGCGGGGTTTCGGCGCGAAATTCAAATACTGATACTTGGACCTTCATTTCCTCACTAATAATCAAACAATTTTTTTTTAAATTACTGCCTGCAGGGTTCTCAAACAATGCTTCATTAGTCTAAACTGATTTATTGTTTCGCTTTAGTGTCCCTTTAAACGCTTTAACACGCCGTGTGTAGGCCTTGTAATGACAACTGCACGGGCGCCACTAAGCCAGTCGTAAGGAGCCGCGCCAGTAGAATTACGTCATTTTGAGGTTTGACCACTGATATTGTTTTGCACGTTTAATGTTTCAAAGTCCGAGAAAATTTAAGATAAAGGGCATGCTCTGTGAATGTTTGTTTCATGACACATTTTGTCTGTTCAACACATGCGCACATATCCGCAAAGAAAGCTCTTACGATAGATCTGTTTTGTAAGAGCGAAATACTGGACTATATATCCTGATGCAGGACATAATATTAGCGAGGCCGCCGGGCCAATGGCAAAGAACGATTACAAACGGAAAGCTTTGTGGGTTCGGCCTCCGTTGAGGCTGAAGCCGAGAATATGGCCTGAGGGACGGTGATGACGTAACGAAAAGGACAGACACAGCAAACCGGGTTGCTAGCTCGTAATGGCGCTCGCAGTAAAAGCGAGAAAACGCGGGAGTGAAAGAAAATGCTGTCATTGTCTTGCGTTTAAGTAATTCATTCATTGCTTAAAGGGAGTTAGTTGTTCCTCAGAAATCTAATTTCATTATAGTTAAGTTATTCGGTTGACATTTACGGAACTGTGTAGGGTTTAACCTTCGATTTCTGAATGCGTTTTTCAGCTTATCAAAACCATATTTTGTTACAATTCCGTGTCCCCGGCGAAATTGTTAAACGTAGAGTCATTTGCGCAAGTTTGTATCATCGTATTACGACTAAGAGAGTGTTATAAAATAGGCTAGATAGTCGGACATAAAGCACAAATTGCAAAGAAGGTAAAAAAAGTTAATTTTGTTTCCCTTTATTATTTAGGGAACACTTTTTTTCAATCTCGACTGCCATTCTCGAGAGCATCGTCCTACGATTTCCCGTAACCCGCAGAACCAAAATTGCCCTCAATTACTATGAAATTTCACATGCCTATGCAAAAAAGAGGCGTAGAATACAAGTGTACAAGTCTTATTATTGTATACGTTTATTCTAATTTAGGAAATAAATTCCTTGAGGCGTGTCGCAGTGCATGGTGTGAAGTGGCGGAGAGCACGAAAAGCACTTTCGCTGCAATTAGCATCCCTACATGCATAAACATAACCGGCATCGTTGCCGTCAACGCGGTATCAGAATAAAATAAAATAAAACGAAGAACAAAAGCTACTTTATCTTTGCCTTGTTTGACGCCGCGCGTCGTTCTTTCGCATCAGTGCGATTAGATCGTTCGCGCGATTACAGTGGATTCCAGTCCGCAGTCGCCGCGCAGCTTTTCTTGGCGGAAGTGCAACAAACAAGCAGGAAACTTCGCTCAACGTAGCACGCTATAATTACCATAAGTCAGCACTACGTGCTAATCTCCATGCATCTGCACGGCATGAAGGTCGTGTACGCGATTTGTAGCAGGTTTGCGAACGGATATAACTCGAATCGGGGTTATTGTTATTATTTTTTTTTTACGCAAGCGGGCCCGAGGGAGATCGTGAAGTACACTCAGTTTGATGTAGTGCATAGTAGCACTGCGTAGACCTTTAGAAGTGTACGCACTGTTTCAGCTTTTTTAGCCGGATATAGTGGCCGTGTTACACAGTATAGTGTCACTGTGTCGCTATATAGTGGTGACCTTTCCTTTCCCCCGGAAATTTCAAGTTATTTCCTAAATGTGTCACAATCTATGCGTTCCATCATGTGCTTCCCTATTTCTATGAGCCCTCGAATGAAGTTGTATTGGAAACGTTGGCGGCGAGTATATCACCGGCCTCTACTGCGCAACGCTAAATCGCTGAACGAATAGTCATATGAGATGTGATGACCAGACAATACCTACATCGATTTAGCAGTCGTTTGTACCGAATCTTTCACGTAACTTGAGTCTAGCTTGGTGAAAAACGAAAAAAAAAAAACGAAAGGTGTTTGATACCAGTGCACATGGTTTGTTTGTTTCTTTCTTCTTTAGAAGGTTTCTTCTGTGGCATATTTGTACCTTGTAATTGCGGCATTCTTTTTTACCTTCAATGAAGCCTGCCTTAATGCCCGCTAAAGATATATGAAAGTGTCCAAGCAGTCCAGTAAGGCTTTGTAACGGTCATAATCCTTACTGCACTTGCTGAGTTCAGCCCGCGACTGCCAGGCAATCTGAGCAAGGGCTCTCTCGGTGTATATCTCAAAGTGTAATCAGTTAGCGAATTAGCTAACTTTCGTTCAGCTTATTCTCTAACTACTTGTTTTGTGGTATAAGTTTTATTTCACAGACCGTAGAGGGCGCGCTCAGGTATAACCGAACGAATTTTTTTTTTTCATGACATTATCTTTCACGTGGGTTTTCTTTTCCGAGATTTGAAGAAACTAGGCGAAATACTAAACATGTGACCTCACTAGTCTCTTGGGCATCTGGCCTGTAGCTCTGTCAACTGTGTGCTTTAAACTTCATAAGCCCGGAATATCTCTAAAAAAAGGGAAAGAAAAAGAAAGTACCTAAGTAGAGACAGCGCTTTCCGCATAGTCCGCGACAGGGAAGTTAAGGAAACGGTCACTTACCTTTTTATACGTACTTATTAGGAAAGGCTAACTGCTCCCCGCTTTTACCTTCTGAAAACCAAAAGCTTCCCATGTCATCCCACATCTCTCGCGCGTAACGTAGAGCAGCTTTTTTTTTTTTTTTTTTTTTAGCACATTCAACCTTCCTTTAGAGCACTTCGTCATTAAGCACTCTACAGAGCACACATAATTCCCTCAAAATGAAAAAAAAAAAGACGAAGTAGGAACGAAGAGAGAAAGAAAGGAATGGGGGGGAGTAGCATTTCATCCGCCGAAATCGCCGGTGCTACAAATGACTTCCCGAAATCCAAGCTGCTGTTTGGCCTCGGCGCGTTTTCTCCGAACGGTGCTTTTTTTTTCCCCACTTAACAAAAATTGCTGGTGTAGGCACTCAGTGGGCTATTAGCGTTGTGGTATCGCTACGATAATCAGCTAAGGTCCCTGCTTCAACTGACGGACACTCTGCGGCCATTATAGCACTCGGGCTCGGGCGGTACACGAGAACTTGGTAGTTTGGGCGCACGCTGAACAAACACACTTGTCAAGGCTAAACCGAAGCACTTCGCTGGAATGTGCATCATATCCGAAACGTAGCGTTGATGTGTAGAACTTTCTGAATTGCTTTCGATGTTACTAACGCAACAGACGCATATAGTATGGTAGACACCTCTTACATCCAGAACTAGTTCTGCACTGTGGCAAAAGAGAGAGAGAGTGAGAGATGTAATGCATTTGTTAAAGCAAGATGACAACTTGAGCTCTGTCAGGAACCTTAAAGCGATGGCGTTCGGACTATCTCTCCGATTAACGTGCGAAGGTTTCAGGAGCAGCGAGTTCCCAGAGGAAGCGAAAACATGGATGACACAAATGGAACAAGTGTGCTTCGGGGGGGGGGGGGGGGGGGGAGAAATCGGGTTAGCTTCGCTCGAGACTACTTCCTAAAAGCTGAAAAAAAAAAAAAAAAACGACTCGTTTTAGCAGCTTCCATCTCTAAGAACGGCGGTTCCCGTCTCGAACACCTACCCCTCCGTCGCCCCCTCCCCTTGCCACTCCCACACTATTTTGTTTATTTGTGAGGGAACAGTTACAACAACAACAATAATGGCAAGAACAGTCACATCAATAAACGAGGCAGTAAACCAAGCAAGCGGACAGCGGAGTTTACCTTGAAGCGTTATGCTATCGGGCCGGAAGTGACGTCGGATGGGACCTCCCCCTTCCGCTATCTGCAGCAATCATACGCGCTCCAAACCCTCTCCGCTCTACACACACACACACACACACACACACACACACACACACACACACACACACACACACACACACACACACGCACACACGCACGCACGCACGCACGCACGCACGCACGCACGCACGCACGCACGCACGCACGCACGCACGCACGCACGCACGCACGCACGCACGCACGCACGCACGCACGCACGCACGCACGCACGCACGCACGCACGCACGCACGCACGCACGCACGCACGCACGCACGCACGCACGCACGCACGCACGCACACACACACACACACACACACACACACACACACACACACACACACACACACACACACACACACACACACACACACACACACACACACACACACACACACACACACACACACACACACACACACACACACACACACACACACACACACACACACACACACACACACACACACACACACACACACACACACACACACACACACACACACACACACACACACACACACACACACACACACACACACACACACACACACACACACACACACACACACACACACACACACACACACACACACACACACACACACACACACACACACACACACACACACACACACACACACACACACACACACACACACACACACACACACACACACACGCACACGCACACACATATGCCCGGCCTTCTCTCCCTACCATTTCACGCGTGCCTTTTCAAGAGCAGCTACGCCTACTGCCGCTTGCAATTTCCTTTTTCTTTTTCGTTCTTTTTTTTGTAGCTTGGGATTGGAAAGAAACTAATCAGAACAAAACGAAGCGTCGGAGAAGGGCTGGGAGGGAGGGAAGCAGGAAAGGGAAGTCCGCCGATGAGAGGAAGCGTGGAGGAAGTGCGGGGAGGGAGCAGCGGCAGAGGAGAAGGGAGTAATTCGGCCTGCTGGCGACGAAAGCGTATGAGAGGAAGAGATCTGCGTTGAGAGAAAGAGAAAGGGGACGAAAATGTGGGAGAGGCGAACTGGTATATACGGGTAGGGTAACGGTGCGCCAATGACATCTCAATCGCCGCCAGAGGGTGTGCTGGTGGAAGTGAATTCGGTAGGATGCCAGAGGCAGCTTGAAAGGGTTCATGTTGTGTGCAGTTTCACCAACAAACGAACCCACCTCGCGTAGAGCACTGACAAATGGCTAACTGTCAACTGGTCTCGCTAAGAGCCCTTTTATTCTTCAATCTTTATTTTCCTTGTTCTCTTTTTTGTTTTCTTTCTTTTTGACATTTCGCAGCGCAGTAAACAGTCCTATTTGAAGGGGCAGCCTCATAGTGCATAGCAAACCCACGGAAGAAAAAAAAATTTCCTTCGTGACCTTTGAATTAAGGAATGAATAGCTTAGTTAATGCTTCTTTCATCGCAATACCAATTTATCTTTATCTGTAATAGGACTTCTTAACTGCACTGACACATATTCGCATTTCACACAGGGCGACCTTCAAGGAATTGCAGATTAATAAACAGTTTTATTAGACTGCTTGATTTATTATTATTATTATTATTATTATTATTATTATTATTATTATTATTATTATTATTATGCAATATCATTTCTTTGCAATGAAGCATACGTGAGAGTCTGATCAAATCCTACTCTGTCTGGCTTATCGTTAAGGCTATCCTGTAAGCTGTTCGCAAAGCTGTCGTTAATTGCTACATATGACTGGCATACTTGCAACTATAATTAATTTTTTTTTTAATCACGCACACCCTCACATGTTTCTCTAGCAGCGACCTCGTACAGAGCGAGTCTCTGGAAGGCTATGATGAGAAACAAAATGGCCGAACCTACGAAGACGGCCGTTCTCTCCCGACCACCGTGGTGCAGCTGTTGGGGATGTTATTTTTTAGTGTTTTTGCCGGCAGACAGCGAACACTAGGAGGATCTCAGTGCCAAGGGAGGGGGAACAACACAGGATGCCCGGTGTTCACTGCTGGCGCGTGCCACAATCTGCCGCTGGCTCCGTGTACGGAGCTTCTCCACCAGGCCCCAGAGACGGCCACCGACAGGAAAAAAAAAAAAAAAAGAGTAATTCAGAAGGAGAGTTGTGCGCGTGCCGCGGCAGAAAAAGCAGGGGCGAACACTTCGCGAACACCGATCGTGCCGGATTTGCCCGCGAACAAAAAGCGTCGTCTTTGGCGGCGATGATAGCAAAAAAAAAAAAAAAAAAAGATCACGAAAGAAAAGCGGGGAAGAAACAAAATAAAGAGCAAGTAATACTCAACTGCAAAGCACAATCACCCGGTCTTCCCCAATCCGCCCCCTTTTTTTATTATTATTATTATCATTTCCTCGTTGACGTAATGATGCTCCTTCCACCCTCCCCCCCCCATCCCTCGATTCCGCGTCGCTACCCCCGCTTGGCGTTTGCTGGGAACCGACCCCGGAGTCGGTGAGGAGGATGCGGTGAAGAAGGGGAGGGCGTTTCGAGACCGGGGGAAAGGGTGTCCGCGTGCGGCTAGGCTGGACGGGCGATACTGCAAGCCTTGCGTTCGTTGGTTTGTGTGTGTACGCGTGTTCTTGGGCTTGAGAGGGTGAGAGGGAGAGCGTGCCTAGAGCGCGGCGCCGGTAGCATCGGGGTGCGTGGGGTTTGGTTCCCGTTGTTTGGATTCGGCTCCGGCCAGGTCGACCCGTCTCTCTTCCGTCTGGTCGCCGTCGTCGTCTGCTACTGGCCTGCCGGTGCATCGTCTGCTACTGCCGCGGACAGAGACTGGGAAGCTCGCTTGTTCCTGCGAGGCGCTCACCACAGCAGCAGCAAAGGCAGCACCTTTTCGTCTCATCGGCGTTTTCACTCTAAACCGGTTGGACCCTGCAAAAGGCGCAGAGAAAAGAAGGAATCGCGCCGCTTCTCTCCGTACCGCAGTGTGTCACGAGAGATTCGGCAGCGAGCCGAGCCGCTTCGAAGAGGAACGACACTGTTGGACCGAATCCCGCGGTTCACCAGCGGTGCTAGTGGCAGCGGAGGCGGCAGTGGAGCGTTGTTGCTTTGTTGCAGCGGCTTCCGCGTTGAAGCTCGCCGGCGCCGCAGAGAGAAGGGGGCTCGCTGCCACGCGCGCGGCTACGACGGAGGCACTGCTGCGTCGCTGTGCGCGTTTTGCGACTCCGCCGGTTGTTGCGTTGCCGAGGCGCTGCGCTGTTGTTGTCCCGTCGTTGGGACGAGCTGTGCGGCGAGACCGCACCTCAAAGCCCGTGAACACGACGCGCCTGCGAGACGGACCGGTCCCGTTGTTTTTGGAAGGCGGAGGAGGAAGACGTGAGTATGCAGAGTTCGTTCGCTGCTTTCGCTCTGACCGCTTTTCATTCCGGGCTGGTTATAGCGTACTGTTGTTACCTAACGCGCGCTGAAGAAAAAGGCGCGTTGGGCATGAGCCAACCAGTGTTACTGTCTCCGTTGTCGAAAGGAAGAACTGAATAGTGGAGAGCGACGTGTGCTTGCGACCACGGATGCGCAATACTCTGGGAGGTGAGAAGGAACTGACTCGGTGCGCAGTTTGTGTATATTGAAAGGGCGCGAATCGTGAACCTTTTGTATAACGTAGCATCGCTCATTGCCTGCCTTGTTTTTCGCCCAGCACCGAGAGGTGTGCCCGCCAGTCAAACGGCATCGATCGGGACGTAACATAGGCGTGTTGTGTATAAAACACGGGTAGCTAAAACCTACGGAAAGAGTGTGGAGGGAAGGGGGAAAGGTTGAGGATGACGTTACCGCTGTGGTTACGTCTGGTTGCGTTAGCGATTTATAGTGGGAGTGGTGGTTGGGAGAGAGGAAAAAAATTGAGCGAGAGGGGAGTCGGGGGGCCTTGGGAACGATAGAACGCTTTTCTCTTGACGAACACTGAGTTGTAGCCTGGTTTGGTCAAGCTGGCGTTCTTTCGTGGTGGTAAAGACAAAATACAGTCGTTAACACGTCGGGTCGCATGTTGTTGACGGATGTTGTTGACGGACGTCGGGTCGGATGTTGTTGACGCTTTTTTCGCTGTTGTTTTCCGACGACGCCAGTGACTGGTGCGTTGGTTATGTCGTCGACAAAAGGAAACGAGCACGTATCGGGCATTGTTTTATTTTTGTGTTTTTGTTTGCTTCTTTGGTTTGATTTGTCGGTTAGACGATTGCATGACTGTTTTGATGTTTACATCTCACCGAAACTGGAAATTAAGTAAGAGGCCCTCCTTTTCGCTTTCGTAACAAAAAATTTGCGCCACCCGTCGATATACGCAGTTCCGTGTCAGTGACGTCGCGTTACTGTCGTTTGTGTGAACGTTTCCTACGGGGCCTAAAAATATAAGCGCGCCATTGTGTTGCGTCTTCCCGTCCATGGTCATTTCACTTTGCCAACAGTTAAAGAATGAGATCATTCATCAGTTGAATAAACATTGTCAACTGCAACAAACGTAACAGCGCAGAAAGATGGCTTGCGTAATATTTCAAAGCGCAACACGGAGTCAACAGTTCAAATAAGGTGAGGCACGGTTTTCAATTAACATCCAGTTTTGCGTTATTTAGTTATATTCTTTCCTTTCCATATAGAATTGCAAGAAAAGAAGACATTTATTTACTAATCATATGACTTCCTGCTTCTATAAAGACCGAAAAACAGTGTGAAATGCGGTGTCATTTAAGCAAGAAAGCCGTCTAGTTTTTTTTGCTCCCTCGTACATGTGCACCGTCTAATAGGTGCACAGGTGTTAAAAAAGAATGATTGCGAAAAGCCGGGGCGAACAAGCGCTGCAAGCAACACTCGCACTTTGTTTACATTCGGTTTATGTTGCCGCAAAGTTTACGTCTTGCTCGCCGACATAGTACACGTCTAGGACAAGACGATATAGTACGTATAGTAGCGCGCCTCTATAGTACGTCTAAGCACCTCTCAAAGCCGCCGTAACTGGAATGAGAGCCTCCAAATGCGACGGTCGTAAGGTGCTCGCATTTACAGCCACGTCCCAGTTCCTCCTTCGCGGCGAACGATTTTCTTTCGAGGTCGCATCCTCGGCCGTTTACTGCCGTTATAGTTAAGGAGCGCTCCAGTGACCGGGTCAGCCCGCCGACCCGGCCGTGGCGTTGTCGACGAACTGTGTAACGTTTGCTTGTTTGTGCGTGCGCGCGAAAGAGAGAAAGAGTACCGTATTTACTCGGACATAGGCCTGGTACCCGCGAATGCGCACGTGAAAGAGAAAAGAAGCGTTTCCTCGAAGAAGGGTTGAAAGGCACCGTCAAGGAGGTTGTGTGAAGCGTGCTTTCTCATGTACCTAGCTATAGGCGCGGTTTAGATTGTGGCATATAGATCTCCGAAGAGTTTCCGAAGAGGTTCCGAAGGCACAGTTAATTTCATCAGGTGCGCTTTTAACGAGAATGGCGTAGCGTAGATGTGGGCGAAGTACACGGCGAGGCATTTTACCCAAGTGGATGTTTTATGATTATGCTGTGGATCAGAGCAGGCTGAAAAAAAGCAAGGAAAAGGGTCGTTGTCGAACCGGACTTCCTGACGTGATACAACTTCATGCATTTTTTGGTCATGGAACATCACTAATTTCATCGATCGCACACTGATATCGATGGTGATGATGACGTCACTGCAATACTTGCATAGAGACTGGATGATAAAACGTACGTGTATCGGTGAATGGATGGAATGGGATGGAATGGATGGAATGGGATGTATGGATGGATGGGTGGATGGAATGGGAGAATGGGTGGATGCAATGCAATGGGATGGATGGATATGATTGGATTGAATTAAATTAGATTAGATTGACACCTAACCCGTTTTTTTAGCGCAGCGTCTCGCTTTTGGTGGACGATTTATCTCGCAAAAAACGCAAAAAAAAAAGCCCCGCACGAAGGGGTCCCAGAATGCCGAGTCAACGGATCAAGGGGTCACCCACGGCTAAGAGGTTGCAGGAACCGTCTGTCTATTATAGACCTCTTCGGCAATGCCGGCGCGCTCCAAGTGGCACATACGTTGTCGTCCGCGTGGTCGGGGAACTTGCGCGGACACCTATTTTGGCATCATCGTCGCGACGTTTAGGGCGCCGCATCCCGCTATTTCTTTCTTATTATTATTTTTTTTTTTTTGACGGCGCGTGGTCTTCTTTGCTCAAAACCGACTCGCGCGCAAGTTGCGGGGGCAGACAGAGACACTCTGTCGCGTGCTATTTCGGAGAGAACGCGGCGCCGCACAGGGCCACCTCCCCTTTCTGGACTTTCTCTCGGTTTCGGGTTGCGTAGCTCTCCCCCCCAACCTAGCTAGCCGCCCGGTTCGGTTAAAATTGGCTGTTTACAATGAACCCACTCCTCCCCCCCTTCTACACACACTCTCTCTCTCTTTGACTCGAAGACTTCGTGCCTCCTTGAGAGAGAGACACTTTTTGCTGTTTTTAATGCCCTCCGCGAGCACACATACAAGTGCGAGTGCGGCTTGGTGAACTGCCAAAAGTTGTCTTGCTTCGCCTTTGTTTATCTGTGCGAGAAACAGAAAGGAGCTGAGGGAGAGAGAGAGAAAAGGAGCTGAGTGTGCTGCGTAAGAAGAGTTTGGCGTTGGTATTCAGCTCTGCTTGTGTTGGTTGCGCCGGGCTCTTCAGTGCGAGTTTTATATCTCAACGAGCTAGGACTCGCGAAAGGGTGAAGGAGGCGCTGGCAGTTTTTATGGCCTAAGGTTTTTCGGGTGTGCGTGTGTATGTATAACAACGTCTCCTGGAAATTAATTTTTTTGGGGGGGGGGGGGGGGGAACTCGAGCGCGGCCAGCAAGAGCTACAGGCGGCGATATGCAGAGATCAAGGCCCGCTATATCGGATGGCTTTGTTGTGCAGAAGAGCGTGGTGGGCGCAATTGCTCTCTTTTCTTTCCTTTTTTTTTGGCGGGGGGGGGGGGGATAAAGGAAGCGAATGTTTAACAGAACCTTTTAAACTGTACAAGCACAGGTCCTAAGAAAACTCAAAATTTTCTTTTACAGTGAAGAAAGTTTCGCCTTTAAAAACTGTTCAGACAAATGACTAATCTTAATATGCGAGCAACTAATGAGTATCAGCAATATAAATAATTGAGTTCGAAATCTTATTCACCCTTAATCTATGCCCTTTTATTTAGATTAGGTATTATTATTTTTTCCAAGTTCTTTTCATTTGCTCCTATTAATGCAAGACCGACTACTCTATTACACATTTCCTTAAATTTTATTTATGATGAGTTCCTATCATATTCTCTTTTACGTTTATTTATGTCCCACAGTGAGTTTGAGCCATTGTTTAATACATGATCATCAACTGCGCGTTACGTATGTACCTAGTTGGTGTTCGTGGTTAACCTGTTCCATGTGCATTGACATACTAACCCTGTGCTATATAATATGAGAGCACGCGTTTCAGATAGACGGTGATAAAGACTCCCCTCCGATCTGTTCTCGTTTTGATAGGATGGGGGAGGAGGAAACGCTGTTCTGAAAGCGACAAGCGCGGTCACTCCTTGATAAGAGGACGGCGCCGAAATATTGAGGCCGTCCGTTTTATCGCGGAGGGAGTGCGCTCGTCTCTCGCACCGTATTCTCAAACTCGCCATCTCGTCAGCTCTGATTGGCTCAGAAGGCTGCTACGGCCTCTCTGATTCGCTGATTCTCTGATTCGCTGATTCTCTGATTCGCAATTTCCTTCTTTCCTTCCCTCCTCTCTCTCCCTGTGATCTTTGTTTTCCCCTTTCCCATTCCCCCGGTGTAGGGTAGCCAACCGGACGTTATTCTGGTTAACCTCCCTGCCTTCTACTTTTCTCTTTCCCCTCCTCCCTCTGATTCGCTCAGAACGCCGCCATTGGCAGTATTCGCTTGACGGTATGGGTGTATCGTGGCAGTGTCTATAGAGTAGCGACCACGCACAGTCACGACGTGGAAACGTGACTTAAAGATAAACTTGTTCACTCGCAGACACGCATATGCAGCGCAGGTTTGTATCTGCGTAAGTGCATACAATGAGTGCAACTTACCGTGCGATGCGACTCACTCGATATAAACGAAGCAGAGAGTGGGGGAATATTCGAAGTTCAAAATTGGAATTGAATAGTATTACAGACTAACTATAACTGTTATGCAAAAAGGAACCGCACTGCACTTTCTAATATTCGAATCAAACCAGATATTTCGCAACAACCGACTCTGTTAAAGTCTTGTTGCTGTTCACCGTCGGCTAAACAAGGTATCGCGCATTATGGGAAGTGCAACGTGCGCAAACATTTTGAAAGGAACGCAGAAACAAAATGGATATAATGCGAGTTTTGTTTTCGGTTTCTCGGCGAAAGGCCTACGAGACGACCTGTGAGTCTAATGTGATGTCCGTGATATAATGTTTTTTGGAAGTCTGTGGTGACGTAGCGTTTTTATCTTTTACTCTATGCGACAAGTGATGTTTTCCTTGCAAGGGGCCCTTTTACCCTTCGTTACGGCAGACAAGCCCACTCTTTTTCCACAGCTTCTAATCGCTTCTCGGCAACCATTTACTTAGCGTTTTTGTAAAGCTCCATTTCATACAGCAGCCATTATTGCTTGATACGCTTGCTTGGAACAAGGCGTCAAAGATGTTCTGCACATTCCCTCTTCTGCATATTTGAGCGATAATGTTTTCATTAACTCAGGTAAGCTTGAACCTTTGCAGAGGGTATTCGTGCAGTTCTCACATGACAATTAATAATATTTCGTTTAAAACTGATTATTCGTCCCTAATAGCTGTATTTTTGCACTGGACAGTAAATTAAGCCATGCTGCCGAATTAAACAGAAATAAATATTCTTCCTGTAAGTACGTATACGCGTGTGCATTTCACCACTCGATATTCCATCCGATACTATACCTAGTCCTATTCAATTTCTATCCGACGAATTCGCCCATGTCGAAAGGAAAGAGAATGAACGAACTCAACTCAAATAGTTTCGACACGTAACCTCCCCCCCCCCCCCCCTTCCACTTCTAAATATAACACGTAAATGGCGTTTTTTTCTCTTTCTATCTTTTTCTTTGTGTGTGTGCACACGTGTGCTGCTTTGTCACGAACACTATTACAGTGCACAAACGTTACTCAGGCAAGCAGAAGTATTGGGCGTCCCTCTGGCCGTAGCACTTAGCTTCGAAAGACGGTTAAGTATACCGCACAGACCAGCGACGAAGACACGCAGTCCCTGAGGATCTTGCATCTTTGTGGTGAACGAACGAACGAACGAAATGGGACGTCGCGTTGATCGGTTAATCTAGGGCTTCCTATAGATGTCACCGACTTTTTCTCCGCAGTTGATAACTCTTCTAAGCAAGATTTTGTTACGAAATGAAGAATGAGTGTTACGAACGTGATATCTGGGGCCCGTTGAGTCTTTCTTATATTTGCATACGTAAAGAACTTGCACCCAGAGTGGACGATACAAAATATTTTGCGAGTTTGCGCGCCGAACACGTGTGAGCGCAAGTTTTCTGGGGTCGCACGACGCTGCTGCCACGCTGCGGAGAAAAAGCTCGTAGAAAAAAAACTGCAGTGGTGATTTAGCGCCAAATGCGAGAGAAACGCGATAGGCACCTCTTTGAGGCCCCGCATACATGATTTACATTGCCCTCACCACATCATTACAAAGTGTTTTTCAGAAGCCTACTCCACACACGGCCTGCCACTTAGAGGACCGATATATATATATATATATATATATATATACATGAACGACAGAAGAAGGGAAATCGAGGGGCTCAGTTTTTGTTAATCATGACCATGTCAAGGCAACAGAAAATGTAGCCAGAAAAGCATCGTGGAAATTCGCTGCGGTCGAAATTGAAATGAAAAAAATAAAGGAAGGGGCATTGAAGGTAGACGTAAAGATAACTTGCTGCTTGTGGGACCCTAGCCCACAACATCCACATTACGGGCGCGTTGCACTAACAACTGCGTTACGGCGACAGTTATCTGCGGAGGTTGTGGGTTCAGCTCCCACTGGCGCAAAGTTATCTTTTACATGCGAGGAAATTGTTGGCCAACATCTCTCATGGTCGTTTCATTAACTTGGTATGTACCAAAATTGGCATAGTATGAGAAGAGTGTATGACGAACGCAAATTATAGGCCATAACATGAATGTCATGGCGTGCGTGTCATGTGGCTCATGAAACAGCCGCCTACGTCCTGGTGTTCTCACGGTCGTTTCGTTAACTTGGTAGGCTCGCCGCACACTTTTTCGCATGACATCGTCGGGCGTGGGATCTCCCGGCTGTTTTTCTGTACAGCTTCCAATGTTCTTCATGTCATGTTCCAAATATTGGCTCCCATTGGCACAGCCGCATTCTAAGATAGGTCCGAGATGTCACCTTCATATGCGAGCATATCACTCTCATCGAATAGCTATGCGCATGAGCGTGTCTTGCAATGCGCCGCAAGAACACCTGCTCCTTGTAATTGTCTGACAGATTTGACGATGTTCACGTAGTCGCTCAATAATACAACGTCCTGTCTGACCAATGCATTCTTTGCAGCATGTAAGGCGAATCGGGTAGATCACCGTAAAAATCCGCAACTCTGCACAATAAAACATATGCCGCAGTTCTGTAAACGGCATCGGCTACAGAATGTAAGGCGGATAAATTTGATGTATGAATTTACAGTTGACGCGAAACTGTTGATGTTTACGAGGGTTTTTTCAAAGTTTTTACTCGCAAATAATGGTACATGTCAGAGTTCTTTATAGTGCGCAAACATTGTCCGCTTTAGATGTATTATTAGGGGCAGTTTGCGTAACTTAAAAGAAAAGCTCAAACAACTGATGGCATACATTGAAAATGTGATGCTTGCAGTTACTAGATTTTAACTTGTTCTTTTAAATGCAGCAAAACTGGTCAAAGTCGGCTCAGTGCGTTGCCGAGAACAGTGATTTCTCTGTTTCCATGCATTTAGATAGGAGAGCCCGAGCTAAAGGCTTTTTTTTTTCTTAAACCCTTTGCATAACTATATTTTTTTTTGTCATCTTTGAGCTTGACGCAGTGTGTAGATCGAAACGCCTTCTTAAAAAAAAGAAATCAGGCCCCTCGTATCGCCTCCTCCTCCCAGTTCAGCAAGAATAATAAAAAAAGAAATCATATATTAGTTCACCTAGAACGCACATCCGCGATTCGAGGAAACTCAGATTGTCATAGAGAGAGGATGCGTCACTCGGGAACATGCTACACGTGCCTATACAAACTCCATAGGAAAGAGGGCAAAAAAAATATATAGCTAAAGAATGGGAAGACCAAGGCATTCTAAACGCGAACACAGCGCACACGTGCCAATTTATTATTCGAAACATCCTGTAGCGGGCGCTACCCCGCTTCACCGAAAGCACCGCTTCCTTGTGACGAAAAATGCGAACCAGCTGCCATTCTTTCTTTCTTTCTTTTTTTTCATTTTTTTCGAATTGCTCGAACGCTGCTACCGTCTCTCTGTACTCGCGACAACCCGATTCTTCTGCGGTACTGCACGCAAGGAAACGTGAGCCACTTGTGCCTATAGTTGTTCGCTAACCACATTGTTACACGGGGAGATTCTCCCCTCACTATGTTGACGTAAATCGGCTAGCGCAGGGCATGTTGCTACCTTAGGGTATTTCATTTGAAACGTTTCCTACGTTTCCGATCGAAAGTATATAACGCAGTGGGTTATGGGGGACGCCGTATCCTCCGCGATGGCTCAGTGTATTCGGCGTCCTGCTGCTGCGCACAAGAGGTCGCGGGTTCGACTTCCAACCGTGGCAGCGGCAGTGATTCCAATGGGGGCGGAATGTCCGAACGCTCGTATACGTCCATTTAGTTGCTCGATAAAGAACCACACGTAGTTAAAATTAACGTGGAGGTACACCATTGGGATGTCTGTCACAGCCCGAGAGCTGCTCTGGAACGTTGTAGTATGTAGAGACAGTAAAGGAAAGCCTTAAGCCGAATTAGATTGATAGAGTGCGCTTCTGTATTTGCGAATTCGTCATCCGTAGCGGGAACAGACCTTTAGTAAGCAGGGAAAACAACGAAAATCGGAGTGGCGCCATCTGTGACGGACTATATAGTACCCACCATATGCGGCGTCAGCACTGTTGAATTCACAGAGAGTGGCTTAGAGGGAGGGCACGTGAAGGTCGCGTCAACTCGTCCGTTTCGATGCGGGCGGTTCGGATTGAGAAGCAGCAGCGGGACTTTTGGAGGCGATTTTCTACGCAACCAAGATGCACGTTGGCGCAAGGAAAACGGTAATAGGCTTAAACATGACGAATATATCGATCCAGCTTCATATATTGCTCTAGTGTCCCTTTTAAAATCAATCAATCAATCAATCAATCAATCAATCAATCAATCAATCAATCAATCAATCAATCAATCAATCAATCAATCAATCAATCAGAGCAAGATGATGGAAGTGTAGGCATCTAAAAGGTTGGAGACAGCAAATTTATTAGCGCGGAGTGCTTGGAGAGAGAGCCAGAGAGATAGGTCTCATTGCAGCGCCTCTACGCTGTGTCACAGTAAACCATGCGGTGCTGCCACCTTCCAGGAAGCACACGGAAACGGCGCTGGGGAAGACATCTATATAGGCCGGGAATTGTTTTCATCAGCACGGTACATGATTGCGATTCGACATGCAACAGTTGGCGGCGATAAAAATCGATTTATTTATTCTGTAAGCCAGCACACTGAGACGTGTCTCCGTGAGGCATCTCAGTGGCATGACTTTTTCTCAGTATTGCCAATTTAGCGAATTTGCTGCTTTTATCTAACGGATTGTGCGTTTATTTAGCGCATATCTTAGTGCATTCGAATGAAGCATTGCGTAGTTATTTTAATTTGCTTTTGCAGTGTGTATTTACCTAATTCCAACGAGTTTTAAATCTTGCTTTAACCAAACTTTGTCAATAAAACAACTCATGGACAATGCTGTGGCTAGACCTGAGCCGCTGTAATGCGATAGCACATCAGTACAATAGGACTGGTCCACCGACGCGTTTGTTTACATTGCCTCCAAGATAGGACGACGCCAAAAAAAACCGCATTGAAATACTCGCGAAGAAGCACATTGCCCACATGCTAATGAAGATCCGCTTGCCCCCGGCATTGATTTACGTGCTTGATGCTACGGCATTGTGATGGAGACCGGTGAGTATACCTCGTAGTCTAATGCTATGGCATTACACTTGCGAACTCTATCCTCACTGGCAGCCGTGGCTGCGAATGCTAAGCATTTGCGAAGTCAGCTTTGCCGCGTCGACCTTTTAGACGGTATTGTAGGCTTAACGATGGGAATAGCTGACGCTTAATTTGTTCAGGCGCAGTGCTATTCACACAGACACGCACACACCGCACACAAAAATTAATAAGAAGCGAGTGACATTTCGGAGTTACACTGAATCAGAGATCAGTGTAAAGGTTCTCTGCTTGCGTTTTCTCTCTTGAAAACGCTGCGCTCGCTACTTTCCTGTCGAGAATGCTCTGTCATACTGATAACGCGCATGCCGTTTGTGACTTGGAGGTACCGGGCTCGCAGCGTTAAAGAGAGGAAGTGCGGACAAGACAGATGACGATTATCGTTGCATGGCAAGATACGACCCAAGGGATGTAATTCTGCTCAAGAGTGTATGAGGTCGTTCATGCAAAAAAATTTAACCAGGCAGGCCACTGAAGGGAATCGATGCTTCACTCTAAATTATACACAGTGTCTATAAACTTTCTGCGCAGAACCACCTTGAAACATCCACGGACGACGGCACACAAGAATAAAACCGGCTTTTAACGACTTTTGTTGACATAACTGCGTACGTCTTGCCGACCGAAAAGGGACGCGTCATGAAGGAAGGCAAAGCAGCGTTCTACGAGAAACCTGCGAATTCTTCTCCAGGCTGTCTAACCCACCCTTTAATGAAGGTTGTCTGTGTTTGATAGCATATACGTGATTCTCAAACTGTCACAGTGTCACCTTCTTGCGACGCACATAAACGCGCGCCGCGCTTCCGTCCCCTGCCTTCTGGCACGCGCCAGCTCCCGCACTGCGGAACGCGAGAAGCATCTAGACGCCCACTAGGGGGATTTGTATTTATAGCCGCGGCTTACCGTTAAACCCCCTCCGTCTGACTTTTTCTTACTTCTTTCCGGGCGTCGGCACGCGATGGTGGGATGTGGAGGGAAGGGGAGGGGTGCAGTGACTAGCACGAGGACGTTGAACCTTGTGTCCCATCTGTCTGTCTCCGGCGCCGTCTGCTCGTGTTGCAGACGACGACCCGGTGTGCGGTGGTCACACAAACACACACGCACACACTCGCTTGCTGCTTGGACTGAGCAGCAGAGGTGCGCGGCGGGCTTCTGTGCACCACACCGTGGCCGCGGGCGACCAGGTCTTCAAAGGGAAGCGGGATGAAGAGGAGATCGTGGGTGGGCATTCGGTTCCGCGCGCTCGACACGTTGTCTTTTGGGTGGCAGGGTTGGCGCTTTCGAACTGCCTCGCTTGCGCCGCCTGCCTTTCTGTCTGGTCTTCCTAGAAGGTGGCGGTGTTTACTCTCACTGCCTTGGCCTAGAAGAGAGAGAGAGTGAAGCAAATGAGGAAGAGTGCGAAGAAGGGGAGAAGGAAAGACTCGAGAAATCGTGGCTGGCCCCACGTTGGGCGGAGGCGAGCCCAGGGGTGTCCGGTTACTCCCGTGCGCTAACGTATGCGTTACTCGGGAGGTCGGGCTACGTTCTTCGCGCGAGATTTCACTGTCCGCGCTATCAACAGTCTGATCCGTTCCTCGTCTGATAGAAGTACGTTTGTTTGTGGACCCCACGAAGGGGGCAGTTCGTGGCGTGCTGTCATGCTTTTCGTGTGACATACAACCAGCTGGATACACATTATAATTGGACGAGAAAATTAACAGCTGGCAGAAGACTGCGGTCGGTGGAGAACGTTCGGAAAATGCATTGAGCCTTACAGGTGACTCAATTCGACCAATAGCAACAGTGATGACGTTTTTTTTTTCATCAAATCATTTCTCACTGCGTTAGCGCTTCTGTGCTCGAACGTGTACTCAGCGGTCAAGTTAAGAGTTGAAGAATTCAAGGATCACCCCGCATTTCTGTCAGTCTTCGAAAAGAGGCAGCTGGTCCCGTATGTATATATTGCGTCGCCTCAACCAGACACAACCTTCAGGGTGGATAAAGCATCTTCCGTGGAAAAAGCCCGCGGAAACGCTGGGGTGCTTCATTGCAAGGCGCTCCCAGCGAAGGTCGCCGAAGGTTCGTCGCTTGAGTCGATTCTCTGTTGTTTCCAGCAGCGCCGCTGTCTCCGGCGCCGGCCAATCGAGTCCCATCAATTTTCGTATAAGAGGGCGAGCCACGTGTTCTTCCTCTCGAGGGAAAAGGATGCCCGACCCAGATACCGCAACGAGCTTCGTCCTTGGCTTGGCTCCGTGTCACGAACACGGGAAGAATATGAGGACTGGGCTCGCCAGGAGATTCACTCTTCGAAGAGGTCTGCTGCGCGCAGACCTCGACAAGTAGTTGGCATTGGGAAACAGACGAACAGCAGACGACGAACAGGAGGAAGCAGACGTAGACTGGTTGGTGAAAGATGGCCGATCGTCTGCAGTTGGCTCACGCTGGATTTGTCTTCCCGGTTTAGAGATCACTAGCAGTTCGTTCTCCGTACGTCTCTATGCCTTCACTGGAAGCCGCAGGGTTCCAGCGGGGGACTTCCCTCTTGGCGACGGGGTCCCTCCTGGAATAGACCAGCTGTCGCAACCAGATTGCTGCTCAAGGACGATGAACGTGTGCCGGCCATGCGTGCGCGTATGCTAATGCCGTCATTGTGCGTCAAGTGATGCGGCCCCGGTCGGCACTCACTGGTTGCGCCGGCGTTGCTCCACCCGATCCGAATTCAGCTACGGCGGCCAATTGACTTTGATTTGTCCTCATCTTGTGTCGGCGTTCTGGTTTCTCCAGACTAACATCTTGTTTCGCTTTTTTTTCTTGGTCCTTTCATGTAGACCGGGGCGTCTCGCGGTGGTGCAAGACCAATAAAGCAATTCTGGAGATTTTCTTTTCTTTGCAATCAGAGGAGTTCGCTGTTGCTTCTAATGGCCCATGTCACGTCCAATTGTGGTTGTGTGCTTTAGTTTGCAAGGAACTACGTGGCCTTTCTTCTTGTTAGTGAGAAGGCGGAACTTAATTTGCTTATTGAACAGTGCTATAAGAGCAGATCCCTCACATCATGAAATGATATTATAAGATAAAGAATTTGAGGTAGGCCGTGGATGACATGCGCAGAACGAATAGCCTACGTTGCGTTGCCGATATCGTTGCGTTGCCCATTGTTGTAACAGCACGTTGTGTTGCCTTATACAATGTTATACTATAGAGTGATGGCACGGATGCCACATAAGGGGGGGAAGGCACAATTGATAGCGGCGGAGGTTTAAGCGCTGCAGTGAGTTAAAAACAAAATTCCAGGCGTGGCATATGGGCTGTTTTACGCAAGAAATTGCGCACAATTGCAGATTTTAGGCAGTTACTTTTGTTCTGCAGTGTGCTTAAGATAGGTTGCTGATCACGAGAATGTCGGCCATGACCTGATACACTTCAACGCATCCAATTAGGCGGCATGGTGTACATTGAACTACGATAACTATATTTTTTCTGAAAAATTTTCGCGCATTTCGCAGCGAGTTTAGCATAGGCCGGGAAAACGTGTGTAAAAAAAAAAGCGAAAGCAATTGTTCACACCACACAAACCAACTGGGCTGCTTAATTGTGTTGCGAAATTGGGTCAGTTGTTACGCGTTTTTCATCCCTGTGTTCAGAATTGTGTTCATGGCCAGATTCAAGTCCTGAACCCGAACTATTCCTGGCAAAAAATAAAAGTGCGTGGCCACTTGGGCCGCATGTATCCGTAACACCTAGCGACTAGTTACACGATGTAGATAATGACCAGTGTTTTCTTCCAGGTAATGATGAAATTATTCATGCGAGCGCATTCTTTGCCGTCTACCCCATCTACTTTGGCAGAAACGCGCACGCGCGCACCCACACACGCGCACCCACACACACGCACCCACACACGCGCGCACACACGCGCGCACACACGCGCGCACACACGCGCGCACACACGCGCGCACACACGCGCGCACACACGCGCGCACACGCGCGCACACACGCGCGCACACACGCGCACACACGCGCACACACACGCACACACACGCACACACACGCACACACACGCACACACACGCACACACACACATACACACTAATACACGCAAAGAGCACGCAAAGAGCCCACGCCTGCTAGTAAGGGACCCATGTCAGCCAAGCGTAGGGACTGTTCAAAGTAAGCTCAAGAACACTGAAACACAAATTAAGGAAGTCAAACAAGCAGTGGCGTTTTTCAAAGAAAACATGCAGATGTTTATGGACAGTGTCTCACATTTGACAATGAATGTAGGCCAAATACAGACGGCACTGAATGACCCTAAGGAGGGGCTGAAGGCTTTTGGCGAAATAATCAAAACACTGGAAATGATGACTACGTCAATGAACGTAAGAGAACAATGCGGGTCGTCATTCCTCAGAGCTACACTAACTCCCCAGGCGGGGAGATGAATGTGCAATATGGCGGACATAAAGATGGAATTTCGAATATGGCAGTGGAATTTCGGGGGGTACAATAACAAACTTACCATCATCCAGCAATACCTTAGGTCACTTCAGTCTAAACCGGATATTATCGCACTTCAAGAGACAGGATATGCATATGTCACACTCACTGGATACAGGGCCATAGAGTGTCACACGTACGGTAGAGGCCTGTACGTGATTCTAAATAAGCAGCTTACACACATCCCACATGACTTAGGCATCATGGACAAAAACCTAGAGTACCTCATGGTTGAGGTTATAGTACCAACTTCACACAAAAATCAAAGGAACAATACCTTATTCGTACTCAACATCTACAGCAATCCGAAACACCAGAAACAACACTTCAAGAGAATATTCGAAAAGGCTAATAATCTAGCTGGAAGTAGACCTCTGATTATATTAAGAGACTTCAATGCAGCCCACGATCTATGGGGCTACGTTCCGACGAATGTCAAGGGCAGGAATCTGTGGAACCACGCGGATGAGCTAGACCTGGTCTTAATCACGGATATGACACATCCTACAAGGGTCGGCAATTCTATTTGCAGAGACACCACACCTGACCTTACGTTCATTAAGAGTACAAAGCATGTTTCATGAACTAACACAAACATGAATTTTGGCAGCGATCATTACGTAATAGAAGTCAAACTGGAAGTTGTGAAAGGCCGAATTTGAGAATTCGAGGTCATAGATTGGGACCTTTTTCGTAAGTTAAGTGCCCAAAGCGGAAAAGAAACCACCAAACTCAATCTCACAGACTGGTGTGAGGGCATCAGAAGGAACATCAAAACAGCGTCCAAAAGGATTGTTACAGACACTAATGTGGAGGCAATGGACTCGAAACTTGCCCGCTTAATAGAAGCCAAGGAAGCCATAACCCGAAGGTGGCGGGCCCAAAGGCTAAATCGTAGGCTGAGAAAAAGAATCGCAGAACTTAACAAACAAATTGAACAACACTATAATAGCCTCTGCCAGCAACAGTGGGACGAGTTTTGTGAGTCAATCGATGGGCAAATAAGGGACGGCAAGGCGTGGAAATTGATCAAGTATCTGCTGGATGAAGAAGGCACTAAAGCCAACCAGAGACACAGCCTTGCCCGAGCTATACACATAGCCCTTAAGGATCAACCCATCGAAACAGTTACCAAACAATTAATTGACAAATACCTACCAGTTAGAAATGAGCAGGACCAACCACTTCCATCAGAATACAGGGGAGCCGCTCAACCTGAACTCGACCAACCCTTCACCACATCCGAAATCCGGAGGGCGTTAAGTGAACTAAATTGAAAGTCAGCCCCCAGTCCCTATGGAGTAACAAACAGATCACATAGCAATCTCGATGAGCCGTCAATTGAATCGCTGACAGACTTCATCAATGAAGCATGGATCTCAGGCGAAGTCCCAAAAGAATGGAAAACCTCACAAGTTATACTAATAGCGAAACCGGATAAGCCTCCAAGCTTTGACAACTTACAGCCAATATCACTTACATCATGCGTGGGGAAGGTCACTGAACACGCAATCCTTAACAGGCTAAAATACCACTTAGAGGACAACAATATATACATTCACAAGATGCTGGGTTGTAGGTCTGCACTTTCCACGCAGGATGCCATGAAGCTAATCAAACAGCACATATTCGACGGATTTTCTAGAAATACCAAGGCCATACTTGGATTAGATATGGAAAAAGCGTTCCACAACATAAAGCATGAGTACATCCTCAAAACGATAGAAGACTTTGGACTCGGGTTGAGGATGTTTAACTAAGGATGTTTAACTACATTAAATCCTTTCTCGAAGCACGCACGGCGAAGATAAAGGTCGGAGACACAAACTCGGAAGTGGTTGAGCTCGGAGATTGAGGAACCCCCCAAGGATCGGCAATCTCTCCTGTCCTTTTCAACCTGAGCATGATTGGTCTGTCCAGAAAGCTGGGCAACATTAAGGGCATTGACCATACCATATATGCTGATGATCTCACCTTATGGCGGGCTGGTGGAAGTGGAGGGCAGATACAGGACGCACTGGTTGAAGCGATCAGGACGGTGGAGGAATACCCGAGACCCACTGGACTCAGGTTCCCCCCACATAAATCGGAGTTGCTACTTAATAGACGTGAAAAAGAAGGCCGTCCTAAGGCCTGGAAACATCTATCGGAAAGCGATATACACCTACTTACAGAAAATGGTGTCGATATACTTAGTCAATGTGATCAGGGTACTAGGCTTTTTCATTGATGCAAACGGTGGAAACTACGCGGAAGTCAAGAAAATCATCCTTAAAACGGATAACGCGTGCAGGATGATCAGACGCCCGGCAGGAAGACACAAAGGTATGACAGAAGATAACCTCATCAGGTTAATAAACTGTTTCGTACTCTGTCATATTTCATACGCCTCTGCCATGTACAACTGAACGCAGGTTCAACTCAAGAAGCTTGGCGCAGCGATCAAGAAGGTTGTTAAAAGCGCATTGGGGCTCCCAATCCGAACCAGCGCTGAAAAATTGCTCAAGTTAGGAATACACAACACTACCATGGAGATCGTGGAGGCTCAAGAAATATCACACAGAGCGAGAATATCTACAATCAGCACCGGAAGCTCAGTCCTGGACAAGATCATGATCAACCCCATTACGGATCCAGCACGGTACACTAAAGTTCATAAAGAATTCGCAGACAACATAATTGTCGCACTGCTACCCAAGAACATGCACCCATAACATAACATCAACAGAAGAGTTTTACGAGCCAGGGGGTTAATGAAGAAAATGGATAAAGGGGGCAGAGGAGCCTGCTTTGTTGATTCGGCTGCCTACAAGGATCAAACTAAGTGGCGGCGGTAGTGGATCATCAGGGCAAATGCTCCAACTGCGCCACGGTCTACACTAGCAAACCTGCAGTCGCTGAACAAGTTGCCATTCACAGAAATATATAGATAGATTCAATAAATATAAATACAAATATAAATATAGATTCACAGAAATATATAGTGACTCAAAAACGGCTGTTAGAGCTTTCAATAGGGGAAAGATTGCCCCACAGGCTGCGAGAATAATTAACATAAGACAAACAAATTTTACACGTTACATTTATTGGTTCCCGGCGCACCACGGTTCACTTGATGGCATTCCTGTCAATCCAAATGAATCGTCCAACAGCATCGCCCGCGAACTTACAGACCATATGGTTTTGGTTCTGCTGGATTGGAGAACCTACAGAGAGATACGCTCATTACATACAATGAAATTACAAGACATTACTACATGGGAAGGAGAGAGTTTCCACCCCTGCACTATAGGCTAAACAGAGCACAAGCAGTTACACTTACAGTCTTATTATTCACCTGCACAAATAAAGGAATGTTATGACATCACAGACGTGAATATTATGTGCAAAGCACGCAGAAGGAGATATGCACTCTTGAACATATGCTCTGGTAGTGCGGGTCGCTCGGCCCTGGCATTTCCCGGAATCGGTTTTTAGAAATGAGCAGATCCCATGATCACATCCCTCAAGTCCTGGCTGTCCAGTACGCCCGTGATAGGGCTAGGAGGCATGACCTCCCGGTCCCAACATGCGACTAGCCAGGCAGGTGGCAACACCTTGTATAGGACCGGAATATTTTTTTCCCTCCTCCTCCGCACATGCGCAGACGCACACTATGGACTACAAAATTGAAAGTGACTCCGAACACGTACACTCAAAAGTCACTTTACAAAGGACGGGATATCGTGCGTATCATGCTGCAGCGACCCGCCGTGGTTGCTCAGTGGCTATGGTGTTTGGCTGCTGAGCACGAGGTCGCGGGATTGAATCCCGGCCACGGCGGCCGCATTCCGATAGGGGCGAAATGCGAAAACACTCGTGTACTTAGATTTAGGTGCACGTTAAAGAACCCCAGGTGGTCGAAATTTCCGGAGTCCTCCACTACGGCGTGCGTCATAATCAGAAAGTGGTTTTGGCACGTAAAACCCCATAAAAAAAGTTAATGCTGCAACAGTCACCGAGCCGTGATAGCTGTTTTGAGCAGAACAGATGAAGTGAACAATTATTAAATACAGGCTGAATAAAGTGTGTGTGTCGTGCGAATTCTCTCTCATAACTATGTCGATAGTCGTAGATGGGTCCTGAATGCTGTAATTGTCTATTTTTGTTTATTTTTGTTTTATTTTTTGTAATGACGTTACAAGGAAGCCCAGTGCTGTGACTCCTAAACGTTTTTTTTATCTCATTTAACTTCGGATGTTTTCCTAGCTGTGCAATGACAACTGACAGAAGGTATAAAACCATACGCTACGACGGCTGTTCGAAGTAAAAATAGGATGACTGTCTTTTTCTTAATGCGGACCAAATCGTTTTAAGCAAGGAGGATAAAAAAAAATTGTGAACCTCTCTTTTTAAGTGCTTCGAGCTTTGTGATGGGGCCACACGCGAGCACTTTCCGTACGGTTCTGGACGGTGCATTTCCTGTGCAAAACCGGGTCAGCGTACTCTCTGCGATCAGCCCGGCCAGACCGGCTGTGATCAGGAGTCACGTGTCACTGTAATATGCGAGTACTTGCAGGCGTTGCAACTGTTTCCGTTCGCGCGATAATAGCTCGGGCACATTCTCTACACTACATACTGTTGGCGCACCGTCGCTTGCTCCCATCGGCGCTTCGCCCGAATACACGGTATTCAGCTTTCGTAGGTCGTTCGGCAGGCCTGGCACACGGACGCTCGTCGATGCTATACCACATAATAAGTGGAGACGTCCTGGATGACACTGGTAGAACGGCGTCGAACAGCGTGGTAAGTTTCAGTTAGCAATGGCCACGCCTTAGGGAAACTTCACAGTGCGCGACACTGCCTCCTGCTCGGAACTATGCATTTAACGCTTTAGAACGACTGAAAGTTGAGAGGTCGTGGGTTCGATCGGGGCCGCTGTGACCGCATTTCGGTGGAGTGGAAATGCAAGAAGAAGAAAAAAATGACCGTGTACTTAGGTTTAGGCGCAAGTCAAGGAACTTCAGTTGGTCAAAATTAATCCGGAGTCCCCCAATACGGACGGTGCCTCGTAGGCAAATCCTGGTATTGATACGTAAAACTCCACGGTTTGATGTGATTTTGGCTGAAAGTTGAGCAAGTCGATGCAGATTCATCTTACTGAAAGGGAAGGCAAGCGCAAACACAGATGGAAGTATGGGAACAACGCGAACGCCACCTATCAGCTGAAAGATCGCACAATGGCGGTAGATTTCAAGGACACAATAGTTATTGTATTCGCACGCTCAAAATAGTCCATCTTGCGTAAGCCAGCCCTCGATTATTCTGCACTAAGAGGAATACGTGTATGTTTGACGAGTTGGCGCTGCTTTCCCTTTAGCATGCGCAGATGAGTTTTGTGTATTCCTTCTTTGTTTTGCGCCGCAGTTGCTACCTTTCATTTTCAGTTTCTTGAGGAGCCCGAGATATTGCTGCAGTTGATTCGCGTATTATTCAGTGCTGCAAACATCATCTGTTTGACCTTTTAGGGAAAAGAAAATCATGAACCATTCCACTGTGTGAAAGGGGGATGACTAGCGAAGGTGTATTTAGCACACGACACAGAGGTGACATAGAATATTGAACGAAGGTGCGATCGTGTTTATTCTCCTGATGGGTGATCATCGTGACGATAGGTACGCACGCTCTTTCTCGTATCACCTCTGTTATTAAATGCGTCCGTCACGCAAGACAATGAATGGCTCATACGCCGCTTAAGCAATGATTCATACCACCGTGAGTAATAATAAAAAAAATTTAACGCGGCTCCCCATTACGACGACAGAATAGAAATGAAATTCTACGCTGGAATGGTGAGCGGCAAACGAGCCAGCTGGGGAAGAAGACGACGATGCTAGAGTCACTGCTGATGATGATAGTTGTTATTGATGATGATGATGATGATGATGATGATGATGATGATGATGATATCGGCAGTTTCCTCTTGCCAATGAATTGCTCATACACCCTTAAAGGGACACTAAAGGCAAATACTAAGTCGATGTGGACTGTTCAAATACCATTCGAGAAACCTCGCAACGCTTGTTTCGTGCCAAGAAACGACTTAGTTTGCAAGAAAATTGCATCTGAAGGGTCTGAATACCGTTTTCGAAATTCAAATCTCCCGCCACCCAACCGGGAGATTGGTGACGTTGCACCTTTGCTGCCGTCGGTGAGTCAAACGGCGGCCGACAGAAGGCGGTACCGAGCCAACACCGAGCGAAGACAGAGCGGTGCTATCGCCACTGCACAGCTGCTTTTTGGTGAAGTGGCGTAAGCCGTTCGGGCATACCGTGACATCACATGGAAGTTTAATTCTCTGCTATTGGTAGTTGTTGCGGGTTTTGCGAGCCAGCAAAACCAGCGCAGCACTACGCGATAACGAAACTACTGAAACGCGAAAGCGTGGGCGGCGCGGAGTCGAGCGACAACGAAACCTTTCGACCGCCCGCGTCGTTGTCAAGGGTAATTTCAATGAGTCATTTTTTCTAAAAAGGAAGTAGAACTGGAGAAGTAGCACTTTATTTCGTCTTATAATACAATACAAGGTTGTTTTACAAGCGGTTGAGTACTAGTGACATAATTTAACTGAGGAGTGCTTTCGTCATCGGGCAAGTGCTTGAATGTCTCGGTGGAGTCTCTATTCTGCATTTACTTCAATTTGTCGATTGTTAAGGCTCTGTTCGCGATGATATTGACGCCTTGGAGATTCCCGAACACTAATCTATCAACTTAGCTTGACTTAGTATTTGGCTTTAGTGTCCCTTTAAGCAATGAGCGGCAACGGCTGCCACTACGGAAGGCCGCGACGACAACGACGAACGCGTGAGAAGTTGCACGAGCGCATTCCCACGGTTGCGGCCGAGGGGCGCCAACGAGCTAGTTCGCGGGTTGTCCGCGGACGACGTAAGTGCACTAGACATAAACAGCGCCGCTGTAAAGAAAACAGAAAGAAAAAGCGCGAAATTTTTTTGCATTAAAAGGAATGTTGGCAAATAACGATCAGCACGTTGTCAAAAAAAAAAAAAAAAGAATTAGACCAGAGTTCTGGCTCATAAGAACAGTAGTGCGGGTCTATTTGCACTTACGATCATACGTGCGAGTTTCGCCTGCCGGGTGGCGTTATCTAACAGGCGCGATCGAGCACGTCGACACCGCACTCGGCTAAATGTCGCAAATACCAAAGTGCTTACTGTTTGAAATCAAACAGATAAGGTCGCCATTGTGCGCTGCGTGCATCGTATGCCGGAACATGTGGCCCCACTTAATCTGTACCTTCGTGTCGACGCTGAACACTCCTCAAAAACTGTCATCCCTTGAGGTGAGACACCTCCTCGGCCCGCGGAGTAACGGTGCCTGCGCATCTCGTGCAACGAGGGCTCTTTTAACCTTCCTTAGATGCCCTGGGGCATCTAAGGAAGGCTTAGAAGCGCTGACTGTTAGGCAAGTTGGTGCGTCATGTTGCGTCGTTGAGCAGAACGAGCAGATTAACGAAAAAAAAAAGAAACAATATTATATGCAAGACAATGGTTATTGACGTCACTATGTCACTTGAATATGTTCGCGTAGCCGATCATGGAATGGTTGATGGTTGCACATGGATGGAATAATACCGGGAACGTCATTTCAAAGAACGATGGCACGTGGAAGAGCTGATGAATTGAAGGCTTGTGTTCTTCCGCGTATGCGCTTGATGCTTGTGCTGGTTATGTAAGCGGCGCGAAATTTACGAGGACGCTTCGAGAGGTAACGGAGATGTCGTGGTGCTGTACAATATTTTATGAAACAAGCATTAAAGGGCGATAGAGCGGCTAATGTATGGTGGTTCGAGAGAAATATGAGGTTTGTTCTGTGTTACTGAAGCTCGAAAGGGGACTATGGTTACGTGTACTGAAGTGAGCGACTCTATTTTATGCGGATTCTAGCAGGCTCAATAAGTAGTTTCGATATGGGGACCATGTGTGGGGGCTGCATATTCTAGCAGCGGCCGCACATCGTTAGGGGAATTCCGCCGGTTCCGACGCAGATGCCTAATGTCCCGGAAGCTTTGCATAGAGGGCGTTAATATTGCCACGTGGTAGTGACGTATAAGGAACACAATAGTAATACTGTGAAAGGTGAAACTAACTTTTATTGAGCGAACCTGTGCCCACAAAAACAGGCTACACTTAAAGAACGGCGACAGCGGCGAACACAGTCGGGGGTGGTCGTTAAAACATGATCAGTGGGTCAAGCGCGTCGGCTTTTATACATCAGCCGTCGAACGTTCCAGAGTAATCCCTGGGACCCGCGGGTCTTCCACATAGTTCTACATTATTCGCGTCGCGCATACATGCAATCCGATTACACAAGGTTCGGTTACAGACGGCGGATGGAACCATCGATAACACTCCGGAAACTTCCGATACATGCAGGCGCGTCCTGCGCTTTGCGATAGCATTCGTTAGGCGGGGAAACGTTGCCTCCCGATAACGATACACAAGTACACGTGTCAATATGCGGTGCCCACGATATGTTACGTGTGAGATGAATACCTAAACACTTGTGTGATGATGCCTGTGACACTACCGTGTTATCTGTGAGATACGAGAAGTTGGAATCGGTACACTGGCGGCTGAAGGAGATAACGTTGCATTGATTCGAGTGGATTGTCATTTGCCGTTTATAACACCAGCTAGAAAAAAAGGTTAAAGTTACTTTCGAAGGCAAAATGGTCGCCCATGAAACTAACGGAGCTGTAAATGAATCAGTCGTCAGCAAAGAGCCATAGGAGAGAATACACGTTAGTGGGCATGTCGTTTATCTGTATTCGAAGAAGCAATAAAGGGCGAAGAATGCTGCCTTGGTGTACGCGTGAAGCTACGTCACAGAGTGATGAAGTAAAGTTGTTAACCGTTGTAAACTGTTGCCGGAACGAAAGAAAGTTACGAAGCCATGACAGTGTAAAATAATCTAGGCAAAGAGCAGAGAGAGAGAGAGGGATATAAGGAAGGCAGGGTTGTTAACCAGTCAAGAGTCCGGTTGGTTGCCCTACGATGGGGGAAGGGACAAGAGGAAGGGAGAGAAGGGAAACATATGTAATTAGCAAAACAAATGGGAATGTGCAACGCGGTCAAAAGCTTTAGCAAAATCTAAGAAAGGATGCCGTCAGTTTGTATGTTAGCGTCCACGTTGAAATGCAAGCCGCGGTCGGGAATTTTAGCAATTGAGTGTCTCAAAAAGTCATTTCCGGCAACCGTGCTGTTCAGGAAAAAGAGAAAGAATTATATTCGAGGTGACGGTAAACGTGAGAAGCGAACGAGCGTACCAGCAATTTACAGCAAATGCATGTTAGTGAAACTGGGCGGTAGTTTTCGGGTCGAGTTCTGTTTCCGCTTTTAAACACGGGAATGATCTTGGCAATATTCCAGTCTGTAGGAAGCAAGCCAGCTGACAGTCATTACTGGAAAATGAGGCAATGAACTTGACTGGAGATGGCCGCTGCGCGTTTTTAATATTTTAGATTCAATGTTGCCCGACACCGGCACTTGTAGAAACGTTCAGGTTTGCGATGAGTGATAGCCGTCGTGGTTGCTTACTGGCCATGGTGTCGGCCTGCTAAGCACGAGGTCGCGGGATCGAATCCCGCTCACGGCGGTCGCATTTGGATAGGGGCGAAATGGGAAAACACACATGTACTTAGATTTCGGGCCACATTAAAGAACCCCAGGTGGTCCACGTTTCCGGAGTCCCCCACTACGGCGCGCCTCATCATCAGAGAGCGATTTTGGCACGTGAAACCCCATAATTTAATTTTTGGTTGAGCGATACCTTCAGCGGTGACGTTAATAGGGGCCATAACTTGCCAGTCATGATGAGGAACAATGGGTATGTTGGAATAATCGTCTCCTTCGCGAATACTGATGCAAAGTATCTCTTGAATGCACGGAGGGCATTCGTTTTTGGAAAGAGGTGAAATTTTGATGAGGTCCGTGCGCAGTCGGATGTGTGATTGCGAGAACTCAACACTTGTCGGCGCCAGACGAGGGAAAAAAAGAAGAAAAATGCTGTAGCAGGATCTTTTTTCTATATTTCTTCCCTCCAACTCGCACGACTGTATTTTTTTTCCCCCACTACATCAAACGTTTCCTCCGTCCAAGGTTGCTATCTCAGTGCGCAATCTTGTCAGTGAAAACAGCTGCAGTTGTCCTCGGGCCTAGCGTTTTCATGTTGCTGCGGGACATGGCAATAGGCTTGGCTGGCGTACAAATTTTTTCGCAGCCTTCTGTCGAGATCTATAGCATTGACGCGCAGCTGCACCGGTACCGCATGTTCTTTCTTCTCTTCGTTTATTTGGCTCTCTTTCTTGATTTTTTTTCATTCCCAATGTTCCCATGTAAAAGGAAAAACAAAATAAAACCAAACAAAGGACTGAAGGATGACATGTCCCTCCGCTTTCCTTGCTTGTGATTCCGGCAAAACTCGTGGAGCGCCGGGCGCAATACCAACTTTATCTACACCTACGCTTCGCTGCAGAAGCCGTGGGTCAAGGTATACGTGTAGCGCCACGCGAATGGATGTCAGAAATGTAACAAAAAAAAATAGAGAAAGAAAACAAGCACAACGAACGAACAAACAAAAACGAAACAAGAAAGAGGAACGCCGTAGAAAAGCAGAGTCAAGCTTTGTCATTTTATTCTTCTTTTTTTTTTTTTTCGGAGGTCGTGGAATTGGCCATTGTCACGTGCTATACCATCTGTGCACGCGCATCGAGGTGGAGGACACAGAGAGAGAGAGAGAGAGCAGAAGTAAAACATCCAGGGAGTGCTGCCTGAAACCTACTCTCCCTTTCCCCCTCTATCCTCTCATCTTTCTTTCCCCGCCCCCATTCCCCATTACGCTGCGCCGTGCTTCCATATGGGCTGCAGAACTGAGCGTATTTTCCCTCTCCCAAATCACGAAGAAGAGGAAGAAGAGTCGTTGCACTCTTATCTATTTCATTTCCCGAGTTTTATTTTCGCGATAACAACCATTAGCGTTAGAGTAGTCTGTTTTGGAAGCAACCCGTGCGGCGTGAAATGAAGCACCGGCGCGACATTGCGCGCGATGCGAGCGACGGTGTATGCGACCCATGATTTCGCGTGCAGGGTCGAGCGGCGCTCTTTCGGTGAAATGTCCGACGTCATACGTGAGGACGCGACCTCTGTGGTCATCCACAAGGAAATTCACTTTCATCTCTTTCAAAAGAAAAGGAAAAAAAAAGACAAGGAAAGTTCACGGACTCACCCGAAAATCTAGGCCCTCTCGATGGCGTGAATCAGTATTTTACGTGACGTTGCACGGGGGAGATGGGGGAGAGGGGGAAGAGGGAGTGATGATACCTCCATACGGCCGTCGACGGATAGCCGCCGGAGGAACGCCGACGCTTTATCGCGCGGTCCATAAACCGGCGCCGACCGGATCGCGCGACTATAATTGAGGTTGGAAGCGGACGCGTCCCGTCTGCTGCCACACGCGCGTCTAAGGTCAAGTGACGCGGGTGTCCTCCGTCGCTAGATGTGGGAAGGTGAACGGTTTTCGGAGCCCTTGAATGTGATTCGCTGTCGACACCCCACCCACTGTCACCTCAAGAGATTCCAATACACAAATTTGCATTTTTACCGTCGTTCTGGTTTTGTTGTCCATAATTGCACATATGACACAGAAGAGGCTTCAGACAAGATAACCCTAACCGGTAAAAACTTCCTATGGGACGCAAGATATTGTGTGATTACGCATCTCGGAGGCACACGTGACAGCCAAGGGGCTTCAGACAACAGGCTTCACGAACCAGCGTGAACAGTGCGCATTACCTGCTACCCTAAAAATAGCAAAAATAAGAAAACAACGCATGAAAGTCCAGGACAAGAAAGGAGACAGGAACAGTTACCCGCCTCAGGAATTACTATGACTAGTTCTGAATTATTTGCGCTAACGCACACCCGCCAGAAATTAGGCGTGTTCACGGGCGTGGAAAGGTTGCCAAGAAACTCGCGTGAATTCAGCAAGTCCGTTAAAAGAAACACGTCCAAAATTTTGATCTCGCTTCGGCCAACTAGCCCACGTGACCGCGTGGTGCTTTCTGCGGCTTCCTTGCAAGCGTGTGCTACGAGTGTTTTGACTGAATGTGCAATAACGGGATGTCTTCTAATAAATGGCGTTTGAAATAGCTGTATAACCACTCCCGTTTCTTTTTGGTCGTGTAATAGCTTGTCTTGTTGCGAACTTCATGCTAATTTTGTTTCTTTATGAAACAGCTGCTCCGCGGCGTTGGTTGGCGGAGACATTTGTATAGGCTTTGCAAAATCGGTTCTGGATAACATTGACCACGTTCTGTGTCATTGCCGGCGTTATACCACATCTCGCAAGTAGCAACAGGGACTGCGCTTGACATACGCGGGCCGATACACCGACAAATTATTTCCTAGTGATTTGGGACAGAAGTGCTTAAGCCAGTAAGGACTTATAGACGCTCTCTGTGACTTTCATATTGATTCATGTATATAGGATATTGATTTATGTCCTGTTAGATTCATTCATTCATTCATTCATTCATTCATTCATTCATTCATTCATTCATTCATTCATTCATTCATTCATTCATTCATTCATTCATTCACAAAACTTTATTAGTATCCTGAAGCCCGGTTTTTTCAGACCGAGGCGGGCCGCGTCCACGTCGGCACAGTCAGGCCGAGCCTTATGGCGTCATCGTGGACCCTCTGGACAGCCCGTAGCTGATCTTGATAAGAAGAGCTTGATATCATCTTTTGCCAGTAAAGCCATTTTTCTTCGGGGTCGGCGAGAGTCGCGGGACAGCCCGCCAGCATGTGTCTGGTGTCAATGATGCCATCGCACACGTTACATTCTTTCCTAATTTCTCTTTCGGGGTGAATTTTATTTATGAAAACCGGGACGTACCCCACTCCTGTTAGATAAAAAAAAAATGTAAACTTTGTTCTCGTCCGCATCGTTTTTGGCATCGAGCGTTACCACGCATTGAATGTCTTGGCTATATTATATATTTATTTATTGTCTCCTGAAAATCTTCTCATTTAATAAATCGCCAGAACTATATCTCGCTTTAATGCACTGAAATTGTCATGACTGAACACAGAATAAACCAAAGTTTCGTCTTTTTGTTTTTTTTTTGCTTTCATTATTTTCAATGCTGTACTTGCTTTGAGCTTTGAAAGGAGAGGCGGGTGTCATGCATGCCCAGCGTAGCCCGCACGTGGCTCTGGAAAAAATAACGCTCGTGTCTTCCGTGGTGTCCATGAATCAAAAGGACAACCTATATATCAATCTCATGCTATTTAGCCAGCCCCTATGTACGTTTTTTTTTCTACGCCTGTAATATATCAACGAAGTGATTCACGCAGCCTGACACTCTGACTAGCTCAGTACGGGTTCGGTATAGAGAGAAAGAGAGAGAAAACATCGCTAGGGACAAGGAAGGCTCTGCAATGACACTCCGGTTTCCTCTAAATATCGTTCTTCGTAATCAACAGAGATAGTAGCGCAGCTGTTATTAATGGCTGTAACGTATAGTAGCGGCAAGGTTCGTCAGCGTATTACTGCAATGCGTTTGTTTGTGTATTCGTGTGTTTGCAATGACATATGCGGCGTATTTATGTACATGTGTGTGCGCCTGTGGTCGCGTGAGGGAGAGCGACCGGCTGTGAGGCACATCGTCGGTTCTCTTCTTTGTGTGTTCCTGTATTGCACACGTATTACGTCGATGATACGTCGTGCCTCTGCTGACGTGACCCGCCGTGGTTGCTTAGTGGCTACGGTGTTGGGCTGCTAAGCACGAGGTCGCGGGATCGAATCTCGGTCGCGGCGGCCGCATCTCGATGGGGTTGAAATGCGAAAACACCCGTGGTACTTAGATTTAGGTGCACGTTAAAGAACCCCAGGTGGTCTAGAGCTTTTGCAGTCCCCCACTACGACGTTCCTCATAATCAGATCGTGGTTTTGGCTCGTAAAACACCATAATAATATAAAGCTGATGTGAAGGTGTACTAGACACGTGTACGTCGAGGACATGCTGACTGCGTCGTACGGTAGTGAATTGGCTTGCCTGCACTGTCCATGCAGTCGTCACTGACAACCGCACTGTGGCAACTGCATTTTACTAACGTCTGCATGGGCCAATGTGAGATTTCGACGAAGTTCTTCGGCTTCGAAATCAATTACCACAGCCATGCACCTATCTCGCAGCTTTCCTACCTTACTCGGTGCAGTGACTCGACTAAGCGCCTGTGGAATTCTGCTCCCGTATCGCGGAAAAATTGCGGGGTTGATCCCACCGAACGAAAGAATGTGAAAGGTGTCCCATTAGGCGAATGGTACTCTTCCAAATAGTTCTGGAAGATGGTGCGTTATGTCGTACTAGTCTATCGCCAAGCACACCGTTGGAAACCTGACGACGATCAAGAAGAAAACGGCACGATGTCTGCACCCACAGCGACACGACAACAGCAACCGCGATCAGAGAAGAGACCTTAACGACGACTGGAACATTATAAGGGTAGCTGCAGCAAATACAACTGCAGCAGGTACGACAACTTTAACAATAAACACATAATGACATTTAGAACGCTAATAACGTTAATAATTACCAATGCGTTTGTCTCGCTGTATGGAACCAGAACGACAAAATGCTAAATGGCAAGCTCGACTATACCACCTCCCCAAAGTGAATGCAAAACTTCAAATTACGTTCTGTTTCAAACATAGAAACGGCACGAGTGATAAGGAGGTGTCACAAAGAACGCAAAGAAGTTTGCACAGGCAAAGTCTCATTTCGGGAAAAGCTAGTTTTATTTTTTTGCTGTTATTCTTCGTAAATTACAATCTTTCCAAACGCCTAATGGCTTCGCGTTAGGGTTAGTCACCTACGGTTAGCCAACACTCCCTTGGAAATTCATTTCAAGAAAGAGATCCAGCGTGATTACCAAGGTATATTAAGAAAGCCTGTGCTATTGACTCGCATATCGTCGCGCTCACTTTTTCTCTGCGCTGCCGTGCGGTTCTCACAAACTGTACTCGATATAGGGAGGCAGACTCAGACTGCAATAAAAAGGAGTCGAGGATATAGAGGCGGGCTTCGTACTCAGCGTGGGAAGAAGGGCGGGAAGGCACTGTTTGTCGATGGTTCTAGCTATTCTTCACTTCTTCATTCTTTTCTGCGTTTAACTTTCGGGAGCAAGGACTCATTGCAGTCCAGATACGCCCGAGAAGGTTCATTCTTCGCTTTCATTCAACCGGGTTCAAGCGAACTCGAAAGGTACGTATATAATAAGGCTAGCGATATAGGCCAGTTCACGACGGTAATTTACATTCGGCTCGAATTCACGTTTAAGAAAGTTCAAGATTCATTGAAGGAGACGAGTTTTTCGGCGCTAAATAAGACAATAGGGCGGGGAAGGAGGGGGGGGGGAGGAGACACTCGAGGTCGCGTCTGTCTTTCTCTCACTTTAAGCTTCGCTCTACTGAAGGTATGTTCTATAAGTTCTTCCGAGCGTTCGTCGAGCATTGCACTGCGAAAGTTCATGAGTGTGTCTCAAAAAAAAAAAAAATGCGTCCGCTGATGAAATAAAGCGACAGATAAGAGAGAAAGATAGAAAGAAAGTAAATGCCCTTCCACTCTGTGAAAAAAGATGGCCAGCGAAGCTGTGTATGTGAGCTCCTTAATGGCGAACTGCACCTACGCCGCGGGTCGGCCCGGCATTGCACTACCTTGGAGATCGGTCCACGTATGAGGTTGGCAGAAAAAATGTTGTTCGAGAAGTTAACAAGAGAGTAGTTGACTGTGCGCCTGCGTGGCAGCTCCTAGAACGGGACGCCACGGGAGATGGCCGCTGCACGGATGCGTGCCACTAAGGGGCGTTGACCCTCCAAGGTAAAGCAACAGAGCAGGTATTCCTCCCGAGCGTCTCTAGTAGGGATGCGGAAAGGGGATGAGAAAGAGAGGGGAGTAGCGGGGCACGAAACCACGACGTGAAAGGTGTGGGCGAGGACCTGACAAGTAGGCCACGGGCCAGAGATGAAGTGCAGGGCAACCGCCTGACTAAGGAAAGCATTGGTCTGAAGGCGGCGTAGTAGTCGTTCATCCGCGATCGCCAGACCGCGTGCGGTCTGGAGTCTTATTTTTTTTTCTTGCTGTTTAAGAATAAGAGCGACTTTTGTCGCAGACGACTTTCTGACCATGGTCCAAGTAACTTTTGCATTGTATAGGGAAGCTTGTCCAATGTTGCTAGGTTATTTTCGTCAACGTTCTTGTTCATATACGGCGCATTTCGGGCACTCGAGAAGAGCGTGGCAGACGTTCTCAATCTTATGATCGCAGGAGCAGTGTCCTTTTTGCCCGATCAGGCGGCGGAACAAAAAAAAAAGCCTGGCTGCAGCTAGAAAAGCCGCAGCCCCACAGGCGATGTTGCCCATTGCCTGGCACATCCACGAGCGCATATGTAGCGATCAGCTATTTTCGGTCCATCCACACACACACACACACACACACATCTGGTTTTCTTTTCTCTTTTTCCCGGCACGGCGCTTGCTTCCGTCCAACACCGCGCGCAAAACACTGTTCTCACTGTTCCACATTTACCGTTGGTTGGCCGTGCGTTCAAGAGCAAAGCTGTCGGGCCTGTGTTAGGAGAGTAGGTTGGCAGCGGTTCAGTGGATAACTACGCAGTCTATACTGCTGCGATTTCTTTTGCTTTTTATGTTTTCATTCAACCGGAGATATAGATATATAAAAAAAAAGCTAGCTATGCCATTTGTCCTTCGCTTCACTAATTTTCGTCTCGTAAAGAACAGAAAAGAGCTCTTTCAGCTGCAGCCGCGCACTGTGTGTAGGTGCTTCAGATAGAAAGAGAGAGAGAGAGAGAGAGAGAGAGTCTCCTGCCTCGAGATCCGCCGAGAACCATGCCCGTGTGGCGACACACATCACCGCCTGCAACCACCGAGCACACCTGTGGGTGCTCGTCCTTCGCATCGACCTGCAGCTCGGTAGTGAAGTCTTCGTTCGAGCCTGCAGCGCGGGCGGATTCAAGGCGTCTGCGCAACGTCGATTGGAAGGCGCGCTAAGCACGAGGTAAACGCGCCACGTTGTCTGTATACTTTGGTGGCTCAGTGGACGAGTATGGCGTTGTACCGCTGAGCACGACGACGTCGCCGGTTCGATATACACTCGGCCGTGGCCACGTCCACAGTTGGGTAAAAAGCGAGATGAAAAACAAAAGTAGGTTATGTGGTGTTCAGTGTTTTAGGGTGCACGTTTAGAGCGCCTTAGGTGAAGCCGCAATTACACCTTAACTGTTACACCTTAACCTGACGTTGTTTTCGCTATGGTGCACAAAAGTTGAAATGTGAAATATATATATATATATATATATATATATATATATGAACTGTCAGCGTTCTATCTTAAAGTGCTTCGGTGAGGCCTGTCGGTCGGCGCAGCAAAACATTACGGGACATGGTTTTCACGCAAAGGGAAAATTTCTGCTCTGGCGAAGCATGTACGTGCGTTCCAATTTAATGAATGGCCGTTTACGGCTCAAGAACTTCTTCAGATTGAACCTTTGAATTGGAGGTTGCGTGTCCTGGATTCGCGGGAATCCACATTTTTTGCAAATGCCGTGTATATTAAAGATATCTTATTTTTTTTAACTTTTTTTTGGGGGGGGTGGGGGGGCTGATTGTACTTCGGTAAAACACTTGTACAGGATGTACAGCTTACTAGTTCAATGTGCTCTCTTTACGCATTTCTATCGAACTCGTTCTAATAACATAGATCGAGTACGTTTTTTCCTTTTTCTTTTTAAATACACTGTATAACGTCGTTATCCGTGCTACATTTTCTAACCATATTTAGAACTTAGGCAACGCCACGGCACGATTTATGCAGTAAAATCCCTCAACGGTTCCTCCGAAGTGTACGCGCCGGCCTTGTTTGACGAAACGCCTGCGCTCCAACTCCTCCGAGTACACCCGCCGTGGTTGCTCAGTGGCTATGGTGTTAGGCTGCTGAGCACGAGGTCGCGGGATCGAATCCCGGCCACGGCGGCTGCATTTCGATGGGGGCAAAATGGCAAAACACCCGTGTACTTAGATTTAGGTGCACGTTAAAGAACCCCAGGTGGTCGAAATTTCCGGAGTCCTCCACTACGGCGTGCCTCATAATCAGAAAGTGGTTTTGGCACGTAAAACCCCATAATTTAATTTTTTTTCCTCCGAGTAAACTCGAATAAACGACGTAAACGTTAGGTTACGAGGGACGCGCCGTCTCGCATTCGGTGGAACCGCGGAGTGCGTCCGTCCTATGTATGGACCTGCCAAATTTGTCGTCTTGTCCTCTCAGGATTTGCTCTCGGAGCGGCCTAATTCACTACGTCTGGTTGGCTCAAAAAATTCCTGCACACTATGGCGGAACTTTCGAGTCCGAAATAACGCCAGCGGATTCAAGGAGGACGTTCGAGAAGGGGGAGAGAGAGACAAACGGAATAAAGAAAGAGAGAAGGCAGGAATTTCTGCAGCGCAGGAAGCGGAGCAAATCCAAGTCCGAACTAGGGACGCGCGGTGGGGCATTGTTGCATTGGACAAGGATGGCCTCCACATGCGGCCGAAATTTGCCCCGCTTTGACTGGTACTTTGGGTACTAATGAGAATAATAGAATAGAATTTATTGATAGGAAAGACAGAGAGGTCGACCTGAGCTAGTGCGCTCTAGTCTGCTACTCTGTACTGGGGAAGAGGGAAGGGGAGTGAAAGTATTGGGATGGATGATGATGATAAGAGAAGTGGTGAGTGCTTACGTACATGAGACAGTTGCCTCGCTACAGCCGCTCGTCGAGCTTGGTGTCCTGCAGGAACTTCAACAATACTTTTGTTGCACGCATTGAAATTGCAGTGTCAGGCCATGGGCCGAGGATAGCTTCCTCCGACAGTAGTTGTCTGCCAACGCTGGCTAGGAAACTGTCTAGCGTCCTTCGCTCCAGCATATATGCTGGGCAGCCGCATAGTACGTGTTGCAGTGTTTCGGGCATCTGGCAGTGTACACAATCAGGGCTGTTCGATTGGCTGATGAGGTGTCCGTAGCGACTAATGAGAAAATTATTTTGTCGGCTTACGGTAGGTTTAAAGATGGGGAAACGAGGAATATGACACGAAGAGAGGGAGAAATTGGAGTGGTGGTTAACGCGGCGCAGACAGTGCTACCAAGTCCATCAAGTCAAAGGGGACAGCTCTGGCCAGTCGTCCTTAAGATGAACAAAATTGCCTTCGCTGTCTTGTGGGAAGGTTTGAAAAAAAAATGAACAAATAAATAACGCGTTTATGAGAAAGAGTGAGAAAGTTGAATGGGCATTTTGATATGTTAACTACACTGACAGCGTCGGCACGTTAGACCACGTGAGGCGGCGACGGAAGAAATAAAAGTGAGCTAAAAAACGTTAAAATTGGAAATGAGGTAAACAGGATACGGATGAACGGCGAGATAAAAAGAAAAGAAATGCGCGGTCGTTAGTTACGCGCGGTGTAATGTGCGAAAGAGGTCAAAAGAAACTCAGTCAAGAAGATAGCGTGACGCTTGCTAATCACCGTTTCCTGTTCATATTCGGATACCACAGGTTCTTTCAAATGTAGACGTTAATTTATCTGCGCAGTCTTTCCGATATGTGTGATTTATTGAAGGACTGTGGAATTGAGCACGCAACACCCGTAACTCGCCGCAAGAAATTACTTCTGTTTGTGATGGCGCTACGTCCGGGGTGTACTCCATCGCGTTTCTCTGTTGCTATGAACGCATGCTGGTGAGACTGGTAGATACATTATTCGGCGTTTAAATGAATGCGTGCTGCCTGTGAAAAACAAATGTCGCATATGTTCTCAACCAGGAACACGGTGTTGTTCCTGCACATATTTAATTTTTATTTACGTTTTTTTTTATATCCGGAAGTGTTTTCATTTTGTTGTATTTCCGGTAGAAAAGTTCTTGCTAGAGAAAAAGAGAAGCCTGTTTTCTGAGTCGATCTTCGGTGCTGCCAATTTTCAATGTACGATCACTGGCCCAGGTAGCGGGGCCAAAATGACCCACATCACGCAAAAACGAAACTATATCCTCGGGAGTGATGGAGCGAGAGCGGTGACTGATTGCGCTGCGAAAACCCGCTTCATCTCACAGTTCCCAGACGAGCACGCCTTGTAAGAAGCGACGCCGATTAAGCCTCCCGATGTTTGAAGTACGTTTCCTTAACTAGGACCGCCGGTAAATTAACCGAACCAAACGGGAGACGAAGCCGCTCGTCGCGAGTTTCACCCGGAAGTAATCAGCGAGTGCCCTGGCTGCCGAGGTTGTCCGAATTAAGAAACAGCGGACCTTATACAAGGCCGCCGGGGGCATTGCGCCCTTGCGTCGCAAGGCTGAGCTGATCGGGAGTGTTGGGCTCGCATACTTGGGACACGCATGCACACTCAGTGCCGCGGATACGCACATGCGAGCACGTAGACAGACATAGGCTTTCATACATAGGCTTACAGACAGACAGACGGACAGACGGACGGACGGACGGACGGACGGACGGACGGACGGCATCAGAGACAGATACCGAGCCACGCACTCACAGGCCGGTTCTCGGGAACTCATGTTCACGCTCAGGCGGAAAGCCGCCCACAGATGAGAATGGACACACGAAGGAAACACACAGAGAGCCAGACACGGAAGAGACGCCAGACGTCTTCACAAGCAGACGCACATGTGACGCACAAACAGTGTTTGTACACAGTTCCTGTCCGCGCACATTGTGACGTGCAGACAGACGGCAACATCGTTTTGGAAACACGACGCCGCGCTGGAGGCCGCGCGCGACGAATCTTGCGAGCGGCGGAAGGAGAGTCCCAGCTAGGTTGGCACTGTGCGTTAAACGAGCGTTCGCGGTCTCTGTCTCCCCAAGGATTTAGTCTTGCTTCGTGATTACAGCGCCGTAGGAGGGCGTCCTCACTTGGGACGTGGGAGAGAAGGATTAACGAGCCAAGGCCGTACGGCGCGAGCGTAGTCAGGCGAGACGAGAAAGGGGAGTGCGAATTTGCCTGCCGCGTAGGTTTCTCTTTCCGAAGTCGTTGCCCAGCTACTCATATGCTCGCTCGTTCAGCGCCCTAAACAGCGCTGGCAGCCAAGTGTCGACTCGCACAGACGTTAGCGATGCTAGTGTGGCTTCTGTGAATGGACGCATCACGCCGCATGTGTGTTACGTCACGACAAAAAATATATATGCATCGCCGAAGGTGATGGATAGACGGCGCGGTGGGATCTGTGGTCGTTTCAGCGTAACATAAAACCTCTGTGTGAACGCTCCTATATATAAGCGGCGAGAGCCGATCAAAGCGTGCTGCGGGGGCTTGTCGGCAGAATGCAAAACGATAGGCGAAAAAAAAAAAAAGGAAAGAAAGCCGTTGCCCAAAGACAACACGCAAGGGGTGCCGCCGGCATGCCCAGACAAGTTCGAGCAGCTGGGAAAGCGATAGGCTTGGTTCTATGCGCGCTCTCCCTGCAGTATTACGAAACCACGTGAGCTGTCGTATCAACTAATCGCGAACCTGAAACCGCGATCACCCCCACTGTTGTGGCTATGAGCAATGAGCACGGGATTGAGAGTTTGATGCTGTCGACTGCGAAGTATGTTGACCAAGCAAAAAAAAAAAAAAAAAGAAAGACAAAAGAAAAGGAATATAAAAAGACGTGCCCGCACGTGTTTCCTCGCATATGGGGACGCGCAAAAGAAATCGTCGTGGTGAAAATTATGCCAGGGTGGTGTAATGTAGCGATCTGTGCCAATTCAGAGCATAACTTGAACTTCACTTTTGACGCAGAACGAACGAACGAACGAACGAACGAACGAACGAACGAACGAACGGACGGACGGACGGACGAACGGACGGACGGACGGACGGACGGACGGACGGACGGACGGACGGACGGACGGACGGACGGACGAACGAACGAACGAACGAACGAACGAACGAACGAACGAACGAACGAACGAACGAACGAACGAGCGAGCGAACGAACGAACGAACGAACGAACGAACGAACGAACGAACGAACGAACGAACGAACGAACGAACGAACGAACGAACGAACGAACGAACGAACGAACGAACGAACGAACGAACGAACGAACGAACGAACGAACGAACGAACGAACGAACGAACGAACGAACGAACGAACGAGCGAGCGAGCGAACGAACGAACGAACGAGCGAGCGAGCGAACGAGCGAACGAACGAGCGAACGAACGAGCGAACGAACGAGCGAACGAACGAGCGAACGAACGAGCGAACGAACGAGCGAACGAACGAGCGAACGAGCGAACGAGCGAACGAGCGAGCGAGCGAGCGAACGAACGAACGAACGAACGAACGAGCGAACGAACGAGCGAACGAACGAACGAACGAACGAACGAACGAACGAACGAACGAACGAACGAACGAACGAACGAACGAACGAACGAACGAACGAACGAACGAACGAACGAACGAACGAACGAACGAACGAACGAACGAACGAACGAACGAACGAACGAACGAACGAACGAACGAACGAACGAACGAACGAACGAACGAACGAACGAACGAACGAACGAACGAACGAACGAACGAACGAACGAACGAACGAACGAACGAACGAACGAACGAACGAACGAACGAACGAACGAACGAACGAACGAACGAACGAACGAACGAACGAACGAACGAACGAACGAACGAACGAACGAACGAACGAACGAACGAACGAACGAACGAACGAACGAACGAACGAACGAACGAACGAACGAACGAACGAACGAACGAACGAACGAACGAACGAACGAACGAACGAACGAACGAACGAACGAACGAACGAACGAACGAACGAACGAACGAACGAACGAACGAACGAACGAACGAACGAACGAACGAACGAACGAACGAACGAACGAACGAACGAACGAACGAACGAACGAACGAACGAACGAACGAACGAACGAACGAACGAACGAACGAACGAACGAACGAACGAACGAACGAACGAACGAACGAACGAACGAACGAACGAACGAACGAACGAACGAACGAACGAACGAACGAACGAACGAACGAACGAACGAACGAACGAACGAACGAACGAACGAACGAACGAACGAACGAACGAACGAACGAACGAACGAACGAACGAACGAACGAACGAACGAACGAACGAACGAACGAACGAACGAACGAACGAACGAACGAACGAACGAACGAACGAACGAACGAACGAACGAACGAACGAACGAACGAACGAACGAACGAACGAACGAACGAACGAACGAACGAACGAACGAACGAACGAACGAACGAACGAACGAACGAACGAACGAACGAACGAACGAACGAACGAACGAACGAACGAACGAACGAACGAACGAACGAACGAACGAACGAACGAACGAACGAACGAACGAACGAACGAACGAACGAACGAACGAACGAACGAACGAACGAACGAACGAACGAACGAACGAACGAACGAACGAACGAACGAACGAACGAACGAACGAACGAACGAACGAACGAACGAACGAACGAACGAACGAACGAACGAACGAACGAACGAACGAACGAACGAACGAACGAACGAACGAACGAACGAACGAACGAACGAACGAACGAACGAACGAACGAACGAACGAACGAACGAACGAACGAACGAACGAACGAACGAACGAACGAACGAACGAACGAACGAACGAACGAACGAACGAACGAACGAACGAACGAACGAACGAACGAACGAACGAACGAACGAACGAACGAACGAACGAACGAACGAACGATTTGGCGCTTCTCCAGCGGTCATATAACCTACGTTATCACCAGGATCGGCTGTAGTCCTGAGCGGTGTCTGATAAGAAAGGAATAGAATCGAGCACAAGGAATCACTTCAATACTTCGGCCCAGATTCCATGCGCTACGTGGCTCGCGGTCCGCACGTAGCCCTGGGGCCATCTTTCCTAAATAACTATTTCATATTCCATGCCTTTAGCCCCTCATCATGGCGCCGACGCCGCAGAGCGGCCGTTAAAGTAGGAATCGGCCGCTCTGCGCGACCCATGATAAGAAGAGTAGAAGAGGAAACGGAACGTCGCAAAATACGGGACTGAGTTCACTGATTTGTCAAGATGTCGGAGGATGTGGCTAGCTGGTGACACCGCCCGTACACATGCTAGGACGGTCTGCGTCTTTATCCCGTTCTCAGCTCATAAATGTTGAACGTTGAACCACCGGATCGACAACTCGATCAGTAATTTAGGCGATCAAAAGAACAGCTGATCAAACTGGCCAATAAGGTGCCAAACAGGGAGACGGCAGTCGCTCGATCAGTATTCTTACATAAGGGCCTCTGTAAGCTGGTGCCTGAGTCGTCGCATCCGGATCGTTGCACGGTGTTAAGCCGCAGCTCAGGCTGTTTCACGGCAAAGTGGTACTCTTAGGAGCAGTAGACACACGATTTACAGTATCCGGCGTCCGATTCGACGCACAGTCTGTAGTGCCAAGCTTGGAGCTTACAACAACGACGACGGCGACGACGACGACGACGACAACGACGAAGAAGAAGAAGAAGAAGAAGAAAAAGAAGAAGAGACGACGAACAAGACGAAGACGAAGAAGACGACGACGAAGAACTACAACTACAGCAACAGAAAACGCTAGAATGAACTCTAACGCTTGCGTTTAGGGGAGCTGCAGCAACGGTAGGCCTGACGTCAAGTAAATGATGTATGGTACAAGGATTTGCCTAAGCTTCGTCCTTTTAGCCTCAAACGGCGCTGCGACTACGCGAATTCGTCCTTTTCAACAAAACATTACGTAAGAAGTGCGACGAGACGCGATAATTATGTGATACCTTGTGGCCTTCATGCGTGGAAGAAACATTTCTCGAAAGTTTAGGAAGACAAGGCGTAAGATATCAGTCACCAACGAGGTCTGAAGCCACGCAAACAAAGGTTAAACGCGTACTGCACGTCATACCCATGCTCGTTGAACGATTGCCGTAGGAAACTTCGTGGTGCCAGCAGCCACACCCAACGAAAGCTTTATTCGTCAGGTTCGAACAGCCACATTCCAGATGCGGTCGCACGTAGTATAGGAAGCCGTGCCGTATCATGGAGGACGTGCTCGCGCGAAGGGCGCTTTCTTGGTGCGGAGCGGGTTGCAGGCTATGAGTATACAAAAGAAAACAAGAAATGAAAAGGAACAACCGATCCTGCGGTGCTGTCGGCGATGTCTAGCTCGTCTTCCCAGCATGGTTTGCCTGCGAAGGGAAGAAGCCCGCTTTGCGGTGCCAACTGTTGGAGAAACGTATGCGGCCGGGCACAAAAGTTTTCGAAGCTTAGAATTCGCGAAGAAGGCTTTAAAGGAAACTGAACTTTGCGCAGGAGAAGTTTGTTTCAGAGAAGGGAGGGTGACTCGCCTATTTTGAGAGCCACTAATCGTTCCGTGAAGCTTCCGTTCAGTCGGCGTCTCGCAAAGGTTGATTCTTGTTCTCTTGCATCGGCGGCTGACGCGACTGAACCATTTCGCTGCGCAACACTGCAGGGATATATATATATATATATATATATATATATATATATATATATATATATATATATATATATATATATATATATATATAATGGTTGTATGTGCGTCGAAGCATGTCCCAGCTAAAGGGCTTATATAACACTTGTATGCGGACCATCAATGTAGTGCAAGGAAGCGCACCCATGTTCTGCGTCAGAAATAAAGACAGTTCTTGCATGAAACCTGAACAAATAATGTCGCCTCGCAGCTATCTCTAAAGCTCGCCGACCTGTCGCTAGAATACCGGATTATATCGAACGGATTCTTTGACTTACTTCAATTTCTGTGATTTAGCCACTGGGTGTATGCCCGACCTCGGATAATCCTTCCCAATTTGCACGTGTGCCACTGTGACAAAAGAGGTCTACAATCCTTTAATGTGGCTTCATACGTACGTGTACCTTTCTGTGCGTACACCTGATTTGGAGTTTGCATTTTTGGCATAGCTTGTGAGCGATGTCTCACACGAGAATGGAGTTGTGGCCGTTCTGGTGGACAAACGTTAACCATCATTAAAGCTTCACTTCACTTCAACGTGTGCCTTGGAACTAACATACGCACACACACGCACACGCGCACGCACACACATGCACGTATACGGACACACGCGCACACACATACATACACTAGTCATTTGCAGTACTGTAGAAGCTGGTGGAAGACCCATTAGCTAAGATGGCCGAATGCCATTTGGAGATGTGTTCATCCACACCACGCCGTCTGCTCAGTGGCCGTTGAATTCGCGGTATGTGACGTGCACGCGCTAAGGTCCTGACTTGTCCCGTATCGCTGTAACGTATCGTGTACCAGGCAAGAACAAAGCTACAGACAATTAGTCCTGGAACTATACACCGATGCGCAAGGATACTGCCTATGTACCACTCGTACCTTCGGCAATGCTGCGAACGGATTGAACCTTCATGCGTCCCCATACGCTCTCCACTTCAGCGTGTGTGTATTGAAGGCTCCTTAGTGCAGACAAAGCCACAGCGCACTCAATGGAAACGTTCCGAAACAACGGAGACACCCTCTCCCACACGTTTCTGCATTCTTTCCTTTCCTGGGCGCAGCTGCGGTGCTGATTAAATATAAGCGATTCTGTTTTATGGTCGTTCGGCGCCCTTAAACTTCCCGGCGACCTCGTCCTGTTATCCGCGCTACACATATCGCGGCGCGCGACAAACTCGCTTCTATCAACCAACGCCGCTAGCGAGGCCTCTTTTTTTTTATCGTCGTCACCTCGCGTTTTCTCGTATAGATAGCTGGCGCGTGACGTCACGGGTCCCGTATGGGCCGAGAATTCACTTCTTTCACTGCTCTCTTAGCGAATCAGTGGGTCAACGTGATTTACGTTGCAATGCCATCCTCCGCCCTACATGCAGGTACGTCGTCCTTTGGGTGGTATCATGATCATAAGCACAATTATCATAATAATCATGTTTTTATTGTTCTTTTTTCAGCAGTTAATTATTGCGCTTCACACCCAGATAACGCGCATGCGTTATATAGTGCTTTTATCTCCATCTTTATTGTGGCTTAGCTGCGAATGACAACTTTCGTTCTCGTTGTTATTTATTTATTTATTTATTTATTTATTTATTTATTTATTTGACACTATGCGCACGTGGCAAGACTTCAGTCACTTGGAGTTCGCGCTGGTTTGCGCTGTTCGTTCCCCGCCCATTGTTCTCTTGTGAGCCACACTCGCTCATGGAGCACTAGCTGTAGCCCAGACTAGTGCGGTAGCACGGCCGCTGGGTAAAAAATGAAAAATTCGGCAGCCATTTTACCCTGCGAAGGCGGATGACCATCGAAGCTCTATACATAGTATGATATAACCCAAAGATACACAGAGATAACACAGAGATTCAGATATACACAGATATAACGCAGACGTGAATAAATATTTAGGTGTTCTTGATTAGTTCACTTCAGTTACTGTAACTTTGTGGTCGCTATAGCAGACGGCCATTTTCTCCGCCGATGCCAAACAGTCCCCGAATGGTGGCGCCGTGGCGGCTGACAGCGTGTTTGGTTCACGCGGCAGGCCACCCCTTTTCTTTCTTTTCTCTTTCCCTTCTTTTTCTTCTTTTTTTTTTTTTTATCCAGAGGCCGTGGCGGTAGCTTACTTATGTTCCCTTCCCTCGTCGTCGCGTTCTGTCGTGAGGGTTCGCGGTGAAGCCGACGGATTGGAGCGCGCAAGCGCGTCGATTGCCTCTGTTCTTGTATCTCTCTCTCTCTCTCTCTCTCTCTCTCTTGTTTCTGATACGGCTCTGTGCCTGGCGAGGTGGTGCGCTAGTTGCAAGGTTGGTTTCCTCTCTCCCTCACCCTCTTTTCCTCTTTGTAACTTCGCGCCTTCTTCCCATACTTCCGCCCTTCTTCTCTTTCCGCTTTGTCTTTGTGCAGCTTGTTCGCGCGTCTAATCTCCTGTGGAGGTCTTGACCCCTAGCTTCACGGAGTCGAAAAGGAGGCGAAGGGAGATCGCCGTGCACGCGTAGCTGCAGCTGCGTTGCGGGTTTCACTAGTGGGGCGGGTACGAGGTACTCCTGCTGCAACTTTTTTGTTTTCTCTTTGACACTTTTTGTTCCTCTGTTTCCTTTTCTCGTGTTGTGCTCTTTCCCATAAGTTATTTAAGGGTGGCTCTTTCACTGCGATACCAAATCCAAGCCGTAGCCTTGAGACAGGACGCTCTTTCCCACTGTCTCCCATGTTCATCTGTTGTTCGTATACTTTTCTCCGCTTGTTGTGCATAACGGTTAACAGACTTAGCTGGGCAAGTTGGTTGCTGGCTTGATGAAACATGGTTAGGACGGCGCGTTTTGAGGACAGCACACAGAAAGAATGCACACAGGACAGACGCCGGTCTTCCATCAATGTGCATAACCGGTTTGCTTAATGTTCTTCTGCAAGCAAGCAAGCATACGGTAGCCTCATTCTCTCTCCCTCGTCTCGCGATTGTTAAACACGCAGTTGTTTCTTTGGTCTCTCTACGACATGGTTAACTTGTGGTGCCCTGAATTAAAAAAAAAAAACCTGTGCTTAATCTTATGAAAACCTAGTAATAATCAGCATTATAGCAAATTTGCGATACGAAGTTAGCTTTAAGCGCATTAATTTGAGAAACAAGAAGGACACGCTGAACCGCAAAGACGAAGTTTTATACAAACCAGTATTGTTCCCACAATTCCTGCGCTGGAACCGCCTACTGAGGTAACAGGTCGATATCGACGGTAGCAACAGTAGCAACATATTTTCTTCTAGTGACATGAGGATAAAACTATGAACTTGTCTGTGGGGTGTTTTCTGTTTGAATTGCCTTTACGTTTTCGTCTTGAACCTCTCCCCGCCTTACGTGTGGACTGACTTTCATAAGGCATCACTTGCTGCGTTCTTATAATTCATAATGAATCACGACCGTCTCGTCTACTTTATTTTTGTTCCTTTTGCCGCGATTGTCGGAGTATGTGAGAGGTGGCTTTCTCCAGAACGACGTTTGGGCGAAGCGGCTCAGTGGTGAAGATAAAGGAAGCTCCCAGAACGCGAGTATCTTAGAGCAGGCTCCGACTAGCTTTTTGTTTTGAATTTTTGTTCTTAGCCGCCTGTCTCCCGCGCGTCATTGTCCTTTTGGGTTTGTTCCGTTAGCACTCTTAGACCGAAATACGGGCATAGAGCAGACGTGTGGTAGTAATCTTTTCTCACAGAAAACCTTGTTGCCTGTTCTCTCCTTCTTTCTCTCTGTTTGCCAAGTTCAGGATCATTGTTTCAATAACACGCAGTGCTTCAGTTACGGTGGCCTCTCCGTGTAACCTTTTCTTGCACTAATACGCCATTATGTCACCGTCGTCTGGTGGACTCTTTCGTCCCCTACTACGAGTCCATTCAGTTCTTCTGCCTTCCGCGCCAGAAGTAATCGGTAATTTTCGTTTCGAGCAAGAGAGGGTAGCTACATTTGTCGAGACATATCTCGCTGGTCTCACCTTCCCGGCTTTTTTTGTCCAACTGCCTGCTGCGTCTTGGAGTCGGTTCAACAGGAGCGCGCCACTCCCTGCTTACGGCGCCTCGTTAAGCGTTCACCTCTGTACCGCGTGACATGCCATATGCTTGTGGTGGAGCCAAAAGCACCCGCGGAGCGAAGTCAAACAATGCGTCAGTTTTTTTTCTTTTCTTGTGTCTACCTTCCTTCCTTTCTTTTTCTCTCCCTTTCCTATTTGCAGAGTACGTTTAAGGAGGTACCGTAAGAAAGGGTGAGGTAGTGAAGCTCCGTGGAAAAAAAAAAGAGAAAAAAGGAAGATGGAGTGATGAGCGCGTCTTGTGTGCGTGTGTCTCTGTATGTTTTCTTTTTCTTTTGTTTTTTTGTGAGGTGGAGGCAGGAAAGAGGGGGTGTAGCCGAAGGAGAGGTAGCTAGAGATCGCTTGCGGCGGCGTTTCGGAAATTTCCGCCCGACACGTCGAATTTAGCGCGTCGAATCCAGCACGCTGAAGTTGCGGTCTCGGCGTGGAAACTTCCATTAGGTCTACACATTTCCACACGTTCACAGACTGCCTGTACTACTCCGTTGCCATAAATAACGGCAATCATGCTGCGAGGTAGTGTAGCAGTCCAGTGACTGGAGAAAAAGTAGGCGAACATTCTTCAGACCGCGCGCGCCGATCACGTGGGCTGTGTGTAGTACTAACGCGTGAGGCCTCAACGTCAACTTTTGGTAGAGATACTGGCCATCCATCCCAGAGCTTCCCGTCCTAAAAACTTGGGAGAAGCCCAAGATATATATATCTTTTTTTCTTTTCGGAGGGTTGGGGAGCACATGCAGCGACTAAGAAGTAAGAAATAAACTTGGCCTTAGGTGCTTGCGCAGAGCCGCAAATATATGCGCTCAAATTTATATAAACAAATTGGCTGCTCCACTTTCTGCTAACACAACGAGCCAAGGGTCACAACAACAACGACAACAACAACAATGAAAACGGAGAGAATGGAATGTTGGCAGCAACACCAAGGGGGCAGAGAGCTGCGTGGCTGTTGTCCAAGGCAAGCCACGTTTCATTTGTCAAGCACACGGAAGCCAAGATAGACACGCATGCATGCCGAGCTCGTAGTCGAACAGGAACACTGGGGCTCCTGCTCGCTCTGATTTAGGTGGGACGTTATACATGGTTAGGGTATTGAATAAGGGAAACTGAGGGGCTCGATCTTCTTCTTGGAACACGCGAGAAGAAACGCGATATGGCATATAGAGCACGGTGAACTAAGAAGCATACATATCTTTTTGTATTGGCACAGTATGTTTGTGTCTATGTAGTATGTGTGCGCGTGTTACAGGAGGAAAGGGGTAGTCTGATATTCTTAACTGTGTCTCGGGACAAGTGGCAGTAACTTTTCCTCACTTTCAATTTTTTTTTTTCACAGTTAACACCTAGCAACAGCAACTTCAAGAAAAACAGAATGAAAATTTCCAGCTGCGGATTTCTAACTCTTGGGTTTCACCACGACCGCTGGATCTAAAGAAAAAAAAAGCGCTTTTTTTTTACCGTGGTTTCACTACAAAACAGAAAGAACGCCAATTGTGAGAAGAAAAAATGGCAGAAACCATCGGGACACGAGCGTAAGTTAGAGAGCAGCTCTCTGCTGGTACACGTCCACATGCTACCACAGAATCCAATTTTGTTTCGCTGCATGGTGCCAGTGCTGTACACTCCGTATCTTGTGGTATCGGGCTGAGGTGCGCGCGTTGTATGCGGGCGCTGTCTTGACGGCGTCATGACGTCATCGCTTCCGCCACCTGGCGGCCTGCCCTGCTACTTCCTAACGTGTGCACCTCCTCATCAAGACGACGCGTGACGTCGGCGTTTGCACCAACCAATCCGGGCGTTCCCATGCGCCTGACGTGTTTTCCACCCCCTCTCGTTGTCCTCCCCCCTTTCTCATAGAAACCGAGGCCGTGCAGTTCTTTCAAAGTCCGTAGGTTTTGCTGGTTGCTTGACGACGCATATATATATATATATATATATATATATATATATATATATATATATATATATATATATAGTTCAGATCGACCGAGCTACTGATCCGTGCAAGACGCGGATGCTTTACGATGCAGGACATGCATTGAATGTCCGCCACGAATATAAGCATAAAAGTTAGAACGGCGCTAGCGGATTGCGCGAAAAACGATGCGATGCCGTGAAAGTCTGGACAGTCGTTCGCAGCGGATCCCCTGCCTGCAGCTATGCGACACAAAGCGCTGTCGCAACAAGTAGGCCAGCACATTCCGCACACAACCTGTTGCAGCGAAGCGACATGTGTTTCCGTCAGGTGTATCGTAACAGTTGTTGCCCACGTGTTAAGGGAACGCAGACAACCACACACAGTCTCATCGATGCGCTGGCCATTTCGTCGTCCACTGTGACGGCGTCCTTTTTTGTCAAGGCCGCAAGGGAACATTGCCACTGGAGTGACGTTTCGAACGTAACGTATCTTGTTTGCCCCGTAACGACCCCTTCGTTGTACAATGCAGGATTAGGACAGCTGGTCAAAGTGAACGTGCATGCCTCTGCTGCGTGCTGGGGATATGTATTCCCTGGCGGAATCGAATTCAGGCAGAGAAAAACATTCAGTGGATAGTAGGCAGGACGTAACGACCAGAACGGACGAACGTTTCACAGTCGTCGAAGTGTCCAGCGAGGACCCCGCCTTCGACAGTAAGCCACTAAAGCCATTAAAGGGACAGTAAGCCACAATGATGATTCAGTGTAGACTGGTAAAGTGTTATACAGACGTTTTAGTTTCGTGTATTTGTCTAAAAAAGGGGTGTCCTGTGTTGAATTTCGCACTCAGACTGCAGCGTAGGTATGCCGATGTAATGACCGGAATTTCTGTCAATTTCGGCCGTCCTCACTCGGGAAAGATTCACAAAACTCTCTAGGTCGAGTCATTCCCTTTTAACATTTAACTATCGCCTAGAACACATGCTCAGAAAGGCCACGACCGCACGGTGATGTAGTGCGAGAACTTCAAGGTGGCGCCGATACCCGCCTTCCGTTATTGCGTTTTCAAGTTCATTTTCTTTCTTTCTTTCTTTCTCTCTTTCTTTCTTTCTTTCTTTCTTTCTATTTTTATGCCACAAGAAAAGCTAAACTCACGCGCGCATTATGGCGCTCCTGAGCCCGATGGTTCGACTCCGGCCGCGGTGGCCGCATTCCGATGGGATGATAAAACTACTCGTGTACTTAGATTTAGGTGCTCGTCAAAGAACACCAAGCGGTCAGATTTAATCGGGAGTTCCCCACTTTGGCACGCCTTCACTCACTCACTCACTCACTCACTCACTCACTCACTCACTCACTCACTCACTCACTCACTCACTCACTCGCTCGCTCGCTCGCTCGCTCGCTCGCTCGCTCGCTCACTCACTCACTCACTCACTCACTCACTCACTCACTCACTCACTCACTCACTCACTCACTCACTCACTCACTCACTCACTCACTCACTCACTCACTCACTCACTCACTCACTCACTCACTCGCCGTTTCTCACGACAAGGCTGACCTTTCTCGCATTGCAGAAGTTCACTTCAACCATTCAGCTTAATTCTACATTCGTCTATTAACTTGCTTTTTATGCAGATCGCCGTAAAGTTCTCGCTTCTCCACAACGCATGTGAATACACGTACTCATATACGAAGCGCGTGCTTGCGTAATGTAGCGTACCCTGGTCGTATCGTGCTTGAGCAAGGTGGAGATGCTGACGCGTGTCAAAGTGTGTGCGTTAGCATTAAGCCAACTCAGAATTTCGACGACGCGTGACGCCGACCGCAGCACGTCGTCGTCCCATGGCGCCGACTCGCAGATAGCGCGATCTCCCGCGCCCGCAGAGGAAAATCTATGCGTGCCAGGTATTCGTGCTTCGCACTTGACCTGTACGCGTTGAACCTGAAACTTTCTCCGGAACTACGGGCGCAGAATAGCTTGTGCACGGAAATCGACAGCGCCTCCTCTCGCGCAACTACATCATGCGCAGACGGAAGCTTTTCATGCAGAAATGCAAGGCACTTTCTGTGCACTGACGTACGAAGCTCAGTTGTCTTTGTAACTATATGCCTGGCACTTAGTTGAGATAGAGTGAAGCAGAGGTATTGATAGCACTTACTGAAGTGGAAATGCTTGCGTTTCGGGGAACCAGTTGGAATTGAGCTTGCAGTGTTATTTCCGTGTTACACGAGCTGCTCTCGTTGAGCCCTCACATGACGACAAAATGATCATCAACTTAGCGTTGGAGACAGACATTGACGAGGGTCTCGTCGGTACAGAGTGAAACCCAAGACTCTTAAGCTGAGCTGGCAGTCTGGCGCGCAAAGCGCTCCAATTTCAACCAGCGAAGAAGGCTCCCATGGGAAAAGGGGCATGAAGAAAGGTAATCTCAAGCCACTTCCGTCCGTTGCGGTCTCCACCGCATCAACATGTGTGGTCAGAGCACTGAACACAAATGATGCAGCTCTCCTTTATTGCGTCTGCAACTTGTCAGCGCAGACTCCATCTTGGCGGCACAAAACGAGACTGGGCCCGTCATCGTCGTGTGCGCATTGTCAAGCTCTTTGTGACATCGAGAATTATATACTAAAGTGTCCTGAATTTGAAGCCGAACGTAAGAAATTCATAGACGGACTCAACAACAAGACGGCACCACACTCACATGCAAGTGACGTTTTGTTCCCTTGAGGACATTGCTTATTTAGGAGGGAAGTGTTTCGGCTCCTAAGTTCCTCCGTGATACAGAGTTGCGAAGTGAATGGCGAACCGTATGGATCGTTGTGGTTCAGAAAAGGCGCAACGTACTGAGCTCCGAGTCAACTTGTTTTTGGAATCTCTTATTGTTAGTTGTACTGCGAAGTTTTACAGACCATATTGCCGTTGATAGGTGACTTTCAGGCGGAGAAATTGCCCGAAGCTTTTGCAAGGCTAGGTCCGCCTACAGCAAGCAACACCCCCTCCTCCCCCACCTTCCTCCTTCTCTTAGAGCAACCTACCGAAAATATTATCACGTGGCAATTATTGTTCCATGTGAACGAGCCTGAATCTAGAGAGAATAGGGTTCTATGACCCTAACAGGGACCGGACTCGTAGCATGGGTATTACTGAAACTTCGCATCGCATTATCAAGTTGAGAAGGCACTGTTTACTTCTTCACAAGCGTGCTTAACACGAGCAATCCTTCAGCGCATTTAGGACAGCTAAAGGAAAACAAGTGTAGCGACAACACTGGCCTCATGTAAAGCGGATGGTCATTAGAATTCTGAGGAGTCAACTTCAGTGCTTCCGTTAACAGGTTCTGTGGACTCAATTACAGAGAAGCTGTTAGCATCTTGTTGGTCAGCACTTTTCGTGTAGATCTCCGTGGGAAAAAGTGTGGGCCACTCCCGGAGGTGGTGCATACCGGGCCGACCCCGGTGGAGGTGAAGCAGGTTTCAAGCACTCGGCAGAGTGAAGCGAAAAGTGCATACATTCTTTGGAATCATGCATACAACATACAGAACGGCATTCGTTTCAATACAGAACGAGCACAAAACAAGTATCAGCACCACATAGTTGACGATAAGGCGATCCTGATAGCAATGCTAAGCACATAGCGCTCCCGGTTTCCCCGTAAAGATTACTGCTGCGCAAGCTGCCGCGGCGACGGCAGCTTGCGACGGCAGCTTGCGATATGGGGAGTGACGTCACTAGCACTTCGTATATAAAAGAACCAGCCTGGCAACTGATTTCATTGTTGTTGCGGTACCGCTAGGGTAGGCAGCGCATAGTTAGGAATCCCGAAGAGCAGCGTGAATACGAGGACCGGCAAAGGGAAAAAGGAAACGGCAATACGACCAACGGCGGCGTGCTGTCAAAATTACCATTACTACCATTACTGTAAAGTAATAAAGTATTGCATATGCCCCTCAGCAGTTGCGGTGGCTTTCAACAGGTTCGCTGGACATCCACTTTCTCAGGGCCGGGATGACGAGTCCATTTTTTAGCTGAATTTTTGAAACATCAGCAATTGAAAGGGCTGTTTCATGACAGTGCGAGTCTGGGTATACTCTCGAGACGTCTGTGACGTCTTTTGGCCTACGACGTGAGCTCGGAAAACTTGACGGGACATGGTCAATTTTTATTGTTCTAATATGTGCCAAGGGGTTCACCGCACACTTGCCATGCCATCGTGCATTAGTGTTAATGCCATAATTAGTACTCCTGCTAACCTATCGTGCGTTTGTGCATAGGATCACGCTGACCTGCCCTAAACAGACATTCGTGGTAACCATCTAACAGCGTCGACTGCTTTGGCTCGTAGTCACTGGTCGTAAAATGGGAACACCGCATCAAGTGCTCTCGCGGAGCGGGACCGATAAATCGTCGTTTACTGACCTGGTTAACGACCTGGTTATTCGGATTAGTGCGTCCTTGGGTCACCTCGTGGTGCTGCACGTTAGGAACCGTTATATAAATAGCGTAACCGCACAGGGTGTGCGAGGATATCAATCGGTGTACTGTTAGTAAAACACGTCACGCTGTTCTAACAACAACTCGTCGGGGTTCTCGCTCTTCCTAACTGGTAAACACTGTGTCGAAGTAGTACATGACCTTGCATGCGTGGCAGCCGTAAAGACACCACATACTTCCTAGACGCGTGCAAATCCAAAAGCAAGAGCGAAGTCGACGGGTGGTAACACTCATTGTGATAAAGAGAAATAGACAAACCAGTATATATATAGAGTGCCTCCGACATGCTGATCGACCATCTATCTGAACTACTATCTGAACTACTATTTGAACTACTATCTGAACTACAATCTGAACTACTATCTCAACTACTATCTGAACTACTATCTCAACTACTATCTGAACTACTACCTCAACTACTATCTGAACGACTGTTTGCACTGCATGGTCCATCCGATTTTATCACTTTTGCAACACTACTTCTAACTTGTGTCGACAAAACGGAAAGTGCGCGGAATGAATTTATTTCCTGCTCATCTGCTGGCTACAAGCTAAAGCTCGTTAACGGCGACATTGCGTCTGGTTGACGATGACTCGGACGGCGGTGCACCCTTAGCATCTAAACCTAGTTTGATAGAAGACATATCGCTCGGAGTAACGTTGCGTGCGCGGCATGCTAATACTGACTATTTCCATCAGGCGTTCGTTACCTCCCTGCTGCCAAATTTCAGGAATTTCATCTCCAGTGTCGGGACGTGGAAGCGAAGTTTCCGCGTCTGAGAGCAGCCACCTGCCGGCATTTGCATGGGGCGACAGGGTTATCTTGATACGAACGAAAAAAAAAAGTCGTTACGATAAGGTTTAGTGCGCGGGAATTCCGCGACAAAAACGCGCAATGATAAATGCGCACGCAAACAGTGAGTGTACGTGTGTGTTTTTCCACAGCCAGATGCGCGTGACCGCCGCAGACTCCGCACATTCTCGCGCTCACTTCTTTTCCGGTGGTTCTGCACGACGCCAAGAGCTTCGACGCAAAGGCCACGCCGCCGAACTGCAAGTATCGCGAGGGTTGTCGCGAGCCGGAGCTTATCTTTACAGCTCCAGGCCTTTCCGTCGATGTGCTTGCTGCGATATGAATGCTTTCGGGCATATATGCACGCATGAAAGGTACACAGCTCCTCGCTGGAGGCATGTGACCGTGATATCATCCTCGCGAAAATTCTTTTCGCACCGTAGCCGTGTCACAAACACTATCATAAATGTTCTCTGCGATTCTCAAAAGCTTATGTGCTCCCTTGGGACAAACATACGGTTTCCTCAAAACTTTCAACATAGGGCCGAAAGCACACGCATGCTCCGGTGGGGGCGAAGTGTGAAAACGCCCATGTGCTTAGATGTATGTTCACGTTACAGAATCCCAGCCAAGTTGTCAAAGTTAATCCGCATTCTCCCACTACGGCGTACTTCAATATCGAATCGTGCTTATGGCACGCGAGATCGCGGAACATAGTTTTGATACGTATACTGGCTTATATATACAGTCACTGTCTTTCTTGGGACCTTTATGTTCGCAAGAACTTTGTTGAGAAGAAGTTGCCTGTCTTTGTGGCTACTGAGCCATTTTGACCTACGGTGGAGACATCTATGAATCACCAATTGAACCAATTCTTTGAACTCCTCATTTAGTGAACTTTCGGTAGCCGCGTCTGTGAGCTTCAGAGTTCTCATACCGTTTTCGAATGTTCACAAAATCGCAGAACAAAATCGGACCTCGAGCGCTGGAATAAAGCCCGTAGAGTCACGTTCGGAGCTTTTGCTGCGGCGTTCATTATGCTGACAAGCAGGAATCCCTGCTTGGCTAGGGCTGTTTAAGTGCGCGCCGCATGATTGAACAGGATGTTCCAATGCGCTACTTCCTTGCGCGTTGTTAGTGCGCTCCGAGTTATATGATGTCACTGTTCTGATTTAGCGTAATTTGTCCCAATGCACTCCTTGACCACGGTTCCTCACTCAACTCCATGTTTATTACATGGTGTGTGATAAACAGTGTGGGACTTTCACGTGGACTCTTTCGTGGACACTGTGGACTCGCACGAGAACACAGGTGTCCTCGTGAGAGTCCAGAAATAAGGGCCGCGGGGCAGCGTCGTCCGTCAAAAGTGCCCGCAAAGCGTCTAACCAGGGGTTAGCGATGGCGTGTTTGTGTGAGGTTACACCTTCGGTTTGGTGTGGCAAGTAGCCTAAAGCTTTCGCCTTTTCTTCAATAAAGACTGAGGTCATGGTTCGTCGTTTCTTATACACTCTGAAAAGAGAAGTTTCGCTACGATCTTTCTCCGCTAATTATCTCCCCCCTCCCCCCCCCCTTGTTTTCGACTGACCAAATGCAAATGGATGGTTGCAACAGCACCCGAACAGTCGGCGCTGACAAAATGACTGCTTTCAGTAAACCCTTACCGCTCGGGCCCTCTGTTATAACCCCCGTTTGATAGTGGTCGTTCGAGAGGTTCGATGAGAAAAAAAAAGGGGGGGGGGGGATTGCGGCGCCTGAGAAACATCGCTCTGTAGCACGCTGCCTGCCTGCTCTCTTTATCGCTTTTCCGCGATACTCCGCCGGCCGCTTCCTCCGTCGCCGTTAACGCCAGCTCCCTTCCTCTTCGTCGTCGACGCTAGAGGCACGCGCTCGCTAGCGCCAAGCCGCGGGCGGCCCACTTCCTGCCCTGGCTCTGTTCCGAGCGCCGCGGCGCGTCCTTCGCGCGTCGAGGAGCCAATACACTCGTCGCTTCTCCTCCCATCATCACCTCGCCACGGGTGGTTATAGACACCCCGTCACCCGGCGTTCGCGGCGTAAGCCCTACTACGGACGAGTCGGCACATTGTCACATTCGATCGACCCCGAGAGTGACACCTGTTCCTCGTTTGCGACGTATGCGGTGAAAGCGTCGCCGGCTTTGCGTCGCCTGTTCGCCCTCGGTTGGCTTCGCTGCCAAGCGGCATGCTGCTGCGGCTCAGCGTGCGCCCGTGGGATTACGTCACTCGACTCTGGGCAAGCGTACGGACAGTATTCCTTTAGAAGCGGGGCAGGGGAGGGAGGGGGGAGGGTGAGGCGGGGAGGAGTGTTGGCGCCCTGTGGCGTCTACACAAAAGACGCCGCCGCGGCCGCGGTTCAGTGCATGCCATAAAAAAAAAAAAAAAAAAAAAAAAAAATCACGAGAAAGAAAGTGTGCAGTTTTGCGTGCAGTGGACACTGCACCGTGGATATGGATGAGCCTCACATGGCAGGTTAGGTTGAATGGAAAGGAACAGGGTGAGTGAGGAACGGCCAATCAAAGTCACCCGGTTCAGTTTTAGGATATAGTTGAGTGCTGCGTTATGTGCCGTGCCCGCTGCACCGTGTAGGTATGGATGAACCTGAAGTGCCGAGATTATAGACACGGCCGGAGGGGAATGGATAACGAGAGCAACGCGGCTTAAATTAATCGGACGCTGAAGTTGCGTGCAGAAAATGCCGGAGGGAACGGGAACGCCGTAGACGCTGCAACTGGTGCTATGAACGGAACGGCACTACAGGCATAAGCGGTACACTGACAATCGAAGGAACGCTTTTCAGTGACACGAAAAGCCGCGTGAGCGAAGGTTATGCCTGCCGACGACTTCGTACATGTAGCAGTTGAAGCTGCGGATGAGGCCAGATAGGTTCAATAAGTAGTGCGAGGGCTAACCTGCGAATGCATCCTATAGTCATCACTCACACACACAAAAAAAAAAAGAAGAAAACCTGTACGCAGAGAGTGCACCTGCTCTTAGAGGCTGCAGTAGTGGATATGGGCGGATGGATATTGCTTATCGAACAATGGCGACCGAGACGGTGGAAGTTACGGGTTAAGGTTGAAGATCGCCGATGGAAGAGGTGTAGGACATTTCCAACGTAAATGGGTTGATAACTGAAGTATGCGCATCGCTTGGCGAAGGAGACGAGTTGCGCGGCGGGGGAGGGGTGGGTTAGGTTGCAGTTTAGTGTGAATGAGGGAAGGGGTGCACAGCGCTGACGATGGTGACAGAAAGGAGTCGTGTTCCAGCGACGGCGACGACACCGGCGATGTGTATACCCTCCTCTTCCCCCAACGCTTCGCTTTCGGCCCATAGTAGCGCCCTCGCAACGGTGCGCAAGCGAGCTCTGCGAGTGTACACGAGAAGATGAATCGACCAATGAGCAGCCTGCTTCCCTTCTCCCGCTGCGAGGGAAGCGCGCCTCTATACGAAGCGGCGCGTTCTCTGAATCTGCCGCGGTTCGCACCCCTCGCGTTCGTCGGCGCGGATCGCTCACTCGTCAGCGGCTCATTGCGCGGTGAAGACGGGGCATCCGTCTTCTGGCGATCTTAGGGGTTTCATTTTGAGCCATCCTGTCCCGATATTACACCCCCGTAAACTTGAGCGGCAGCTGAAGAGACTGACGGACGGCCTGGGGAAACGGCAGGCAGCGTACACCGACGAACCGCCGTTCCTCTCTGGCCGTATTAATACGGGGCTCGTTTTTTTTTTTCTTTTTATTTGTTTGTGCGTGGAATTCTGAGTAGTCTTGCGAACAGCTGGTGAGAAATTCCAAAATGAAGGTGAGTCGTCCATGCTTTTTCGTAGAGCGGCGCGCAGTCCTCGTTTGAGATAAGGTGAGGGACTTTAGTTTGAGACGCTATGCCACGTGGTGAGCGCCATGACGAAAAAGCCAGAACGGTTGTTCTTTACGTGACCAACATTGCGCGTTATTGCGACGCTGAAGCGCAGCTCTATATATCCAACTGTCATGCAGTGCTATGTCTAAGTGTATGTAATGTTACTGGCGTTAAATACGAATGAAGGAAACTCTGCGATGTTCGCCGCTAACAGTGAAACGTGCATTTCTGTTTACGGATAGATTATTTCTTACGGAGGAACGCGCTTTGCATGGACGTAGCATGCACATGTCTCATTCAAACTTTCCCGAATGTACGCACACAAACACACAGGGAGCGTCGCTTCGTTATGCGCCGAATGACCGGGTGTCTGGGACGGCCGATATGGGAGTTTAACTTCAGGAGGTCACGTGCTTGCGGGCCAGGCCAGGGCCACTTGCATTCCGCAACGACGCCTTTCATTGCCCCCTCGACGCATCGGCAGCGCTCGTCAAAGAACCTCTGGCGTGTTTACGACTGTTCGCTGCCCTCTCGTTGGTACTTCGTCGGCACAGTTGTGGATCGTATAGTGGTTGGTCGGTTGGCACGCGACATGTTGATAGCGATACGGCGGCACTTCCTGCCCGTAAACAACGCGACGTATGTTTCCGGTTGTCCACTATAACCCGCTCGACTTGAGCAGTCGATGTCTGATTGTATTTCAGTAAATTTTTTTGAGGGAGACGATGATTACTACGCGTGCTTTATTTCGACAACCACTCAGGTCGTGGTGCGCACGAGTGACGGCGAGTTGAGTTAAGGTGAGAAAATAAATGCCAAATAAATGGCGAGGAATGCGACAGGTGCCAGGGGATAATGAAAGTCGGCATGTGTAATACGTATTGTATAAACTGGTTTATAATTTTTCATGCAGTGCGGTATATATTTTTTTTTCTCTTTAAGTCTTTGGTACAACGACACTTCTTTGGGGTTGATCGGCCTGTTGAGCCTACAGGCATTGAGTGCTTCGGTGAGCAAATGAATGAGCATTGTCTGTGAATAGCAATGAAACACGTTATTATCCGTGCGATGCCACATTTTCCTGGCGTGTGCCGTCTTGTGAGGGTGAAATATGGTAAGGGCAGTATTGTATGTTAGGTTGAACAAAAATTATCCCGTGACACTCGTCGGCCAAAGGTAAAAGGTCCACATTCGTGAGAATGTCCTGGAGCAGAAAAATTTCGTATATGCAGATGGCTCGGTAATCGTGATTTTTGTACTCTACACAAGTACGAAAATCTTCGTGAATTCGGCCCGATTGTTTGTCTTCTCGTAATCGCCTCCTGCTGGCTGCATGCTTCGTTCCTAACGCACAGACGGTCCAGGAGGGACTGCCGAGTGCATTCTGCCAGCTTTACGAAACGCCGTTACCGTTTGGCCTTGTAGGACCGGTCTCTACCTTTTTCTAACCAGCGGCCATGTGTGCTTCCCGTTTGCGCTGCAGGGAGGCGCCGGCAAGATGCTCTCGACGTTCCTGCACAAGCTGCGACGGACCAAGGAGCCCGGTGCGGACCACATGCAGACGTCGCTGAAGCGATGCCTGACCACCTTCGACATCACGCTCCTCGGCATCGGCCACATGATGGGCTCCGGCATCTACGTGCTCACCCCGTCGGTGGCCAAGAACATCGCGGGCCCGGCGCTCATCATCTCCTACATCGTGGCCGGCGTCGCGTCCCTGCTCGCCGCGCTCGCCTACGCCGAGTTCGGCGTGCGGTTCCCTCGGGCCGGCTCGGCCTACTCGTACTCGTACTTTAGCGTCGGCGAGTTCTGGGCCTTCTTCGTCGGCTGGAACGTGGTGCTCGAGAACGTCATCGGGATCTCGGCCGTGGCTCGGGCCTGCAGCGCGTACATCGACTCGCTCACGCACGGCGCCATCAAGGGCGCCATCATGAACACGACGGGTGAGCTTCCGGGCCCGTACCTCTCTCAGTACCCGGACTTCCTGGCGCTGGGCATCATCGTGGTGTACGTGGCGTTCATGTCCGTCGGCATGCAGGCCACCTCGTGGCTCAACAACATCCTCTGCTGCGTCAACATCTTCGTCCTCTTCATCATCATCGGCGTGGGCGGCTACTACGCCGACTTCGACAACTGGACCAACCCGGAGACCGGAGGGTTCATGCCCTTCGGCGTCCACGGCATCCTGGCCGCGTCGGCGGCGTGCTTCTTCGCCTACGTCGGCTTCGACGCCATCGCCGCTTCGGGAGAGGAGGCGAAGAACCCGCAGCGCTCGCTGCCCATCGCCACGTTCATCTCGATGACCGTGGTCACCGTGCTCTACGTGGCCGTTTCCGCGGTTCTCACGCTCATGGTCAACTACAAGGACATAGTGCCCGACTCGGGGCTGCCGGACGCTTTGGAAGCCAAAGGAGCAGTCTGGGCTAAGGTGAGCCTCTTGCTATGTCGCTGATAGTGATGATGATCGACTCGTTTATTTTTCGATATTTAAGAGAACCCTTCTGCTCGAGGTCCAACTGCGATTTCACAATTCAAGTACATGGCAAAACGCGCGAATGATTTTTTTATGAAATGAAATTTTATTTTATTTATAATGCCCAACACAATTTTGATGTCACCATCTATTCAACGATCTGTTGCTGTTGCAACAGATGTTGCTATGTCAGTTCAAGCTTCTATTTTTACACTGATCCAGGGGCAGGAAAGGGACTCGATTCATAGTCAGCTGGTCTGTATGCTAGTGGAACGAGGTGTAGCCGGAGAAAACGCCAGTTGCATTTAACTTTTCCTTTCGCTTCATTATTTCCTCGAGTGACGGCTCGCCGCGACGCTGGCAGATCCTCGGAACCATACTCGTATATCCGCGATATGGTTTAGATAAGGTGGAAAGTAAAATATTGCAAAACAGCGTCCATCATCAGACCCTGCAATAACCGTTGAACCCATAAGCAATATGACTGTCACCCCTTACCTTGTCTGGTTTTTCCTTAATTCTACGGCACTTTTCGTGCAAAATTGGCAACTGGAAACAAGAGTCGCAAGATGATAAATTAAGCGATCGACTAAGGGAGAAAGCCAAGGAACCAGCCAAACAGGGAGGAAAAGCGAAAATTGTTTGTGTAAAAAGGAAGTAGAAAAAACGCGGCCGGAAGTGGAGAATAATTCCGTGTGTTTTGAATTACTCTTCTATAGTTATCAATCGAGCCGCCTGACGTAGCTACTGCCCCGCTGTGCTAATGGGGGTGTTTTTCTAACCTTTCGCGGTGGGCGCAGTACGTCTAGAACCGCAGCGTTCTGCGCTCTACGCGGTTGTACGGGACTGGTGACCACGCATCGTTACGCAACTTCCCAAATAACAACACCAGTCGGTTATGACACTTGGTAGAGCAGTAAAGGAGGGATCCAAAAGAACTGTGATTTTTCCGCAAATATACATTTCTCTATAATTCTTCCAGAACTAATTAAAAAATACGCCCCTAGAAATCTTTATTTTGCACTTTAGCTGGTTAACTTGTTCTTGGCAAGGTTCTTCCAGCGCATCTTTCATGCGCGAGTCCATTCGATGTGGTTCTTTGTTTGCCAAGTAAAGAGGTGGTGTATCTCACAGGCGTACCTGTGAGATGCACGTTATTTCAATTCTCTTCTGCGGATTTACTCGTCCTTATGGCTAATGGTGGGCATTATTCACATTTGTACTAGTAAAAGTACCCTCTCCCTCATTTGCATAGAAAAGTTACCTTGGGTTGGGCCCCTCCCGAAAAAAAAAATCCCATCCCCCAGTGTAGGGTAGCCAACCAGACTATTGACTGGTTAACATCCCTGCCTTCCTTTTTTCTTCTCTCTCTCTCTCTCTCTGCGTACGTGCCTGTTCAGTTCTCTTTATCTTTCCCTACGTATCGGCATTTGCCTCCCACCTTTCCACGCTACTCCACTAATTAAGAAACGGCTTAACTAGTACGTTACAAGAGAAAGTGAAAAAAGAAGAAAGAAAACCGCTTGTTTTTCATGCAGGAGAAATGAAAAGAGAACGCAGTTAAGTTGCCCGGTCTCAATTCAATGCGTGAACGCTTCAAAAGCACGTACGGCGGCTGTCCGCGTTATCAATTCCCCGAAATATGCGTCCACGCATTGTTAATCGCGCATAATTCGCGGAACACAACCTTGTCTTTACTGACGTCCAAGGACACGCCGCAGTGTTTCCAATAAGCGGTACCCGTAGGTGACGCGAACGTGTCGGTGACGGAATTTTGCGCGCTGCAGAAGAGCCTTCAATTCCGAGAGTTATTTTGATGCGCTTTTCTTTTTTGGCTGCATGACGCAGCTGTTTATTGTAACGGGATAGTTCTGGCGCTTCAAGTTCACTATGATAGCAATCGAAACGTACGTAGCCGGCAGCTTCTCACTGGGCTGCTCATAGGCTTCACATTCCCCGACGTCTGCTGGGCTTTTGTTTTGTTCGGATGGTTCCGACATTGTGAAGGATCATTGTTCTGTTTTTGTTTTGTTTTGTGGACGCTTCCTTCGTATCGCCTCGTAATGACCATTCCTAAAGAAAACGTGGATTGAAAGAAGTGTTGCTCTTGTCTCAGCCTAATAAATCAGCTCGTATAATTTTGTTTATCTCGGAAAAACAAGTAAATAAAGAACCGCTCGTCTCAGTTGTATAAAAATGTTATCATTAACATTTATGTTAAAAACTGGAGTGTCAAATTGAACTTCCGCGAGTTGCATTTATCACACGTTTTCTTGGTATGATGAGGTGGATGGCGTGTTCTGATACACTATTCCTCCATACAAACTCAATAAAAAGACCAGTTTCGTGTTTCGTATCTCGCTCTCCTAAGTCCATGAACGAGCGAATTGTACTGTTTGCAAAGAGCATCACATAGCAATCCAGTTCCCTGTATTAGAAATTTCTGTCTCTTTCTGACCGTACTAGATATGAATGAATGAATGAATTAATTAATTAATTAAACAACATTACCCCGGTTCCGTCCAGCTACGTGGCATTTGCATGTTTTATAATATCTCGGTGCATGATAGTTGGGACACCCTGTGTACACTACGTTTCAACCTCTGCTATATGTCTGGACTAATTAATCTACTAGCTGGATCCTTCTGTGTGCACATAACAGAATAAAATAAGGCTGTTTTGAGTATTTCTGTTTCAGAATCGCCAGTAGACGCGTGGTCCACGCATTTTCAGCCAGTTGGGCATCACTTTATTCAGCATTGCTCAAGTGCCGCATTGTACTGAATACCGTGGCACGGCTGTAATTCCTTTCACTTCATGCACAGCTGTGGCAGTACACTATCAGAAAATCAGCTCACCTTTTTATTTATGCTGTCGTCCTCTTTGGTAGTCACTATAAGTGAACTGTCCCCTGCCTTACCTGACGTCGACATCGGTGGCGTTATCAAGTCTAGCATAGCTTACTGGTGACGTGTCTTGCCGAGGTCGACCACCAGCGCTCAAATCTGCGTGACAACTGTCAGTGCAAGCTGCATGCCAGGGAAGCACGAAAAGAACAATGCCATTATTTCGTGATGACCTGCAATCCATCGCATCGTCATTGCATAGCGTTGCTATTTCCGTGGATGACTTACCGAGCAAGTGCGCTCGAACGTGCAAGTCGTGCTGCTCGCAGAAAAGTAGTTTTTGGCGGATTAACCATTCTTCGTTTTGCATTTCTTACGTGACTTCTTCAATGTTTTCTCAGTGAAAATTTAGTACCGCTGATAAAGAACTCAGGGACACACGTCATCGCCGTTGTCTAGTGGTGCCCGCCAAAGCTTTCTGGAATTATTCGATGTGGATTGTGCCCACAGCGGACTTGTCGCAAGACAAATAATGTGTTGAAGGTAGTCGGAAAAAAAATCTTGTTTGATTGAAGCCCCGGATACCATTTCGAAGCGTTCGGTCTCCACCACAAATTCGTTTTTAGGTTCATTCGTTTTTGCTGAAGGCAATGCTATAGGCATGCTTCGCGCTGTATGAATCTTTGACACTCTGTGAAGCATTCACTATAGAGAAGAAACCACGACGTGAAAGTCCATATGGCCTTTAGCTTTGATAGCTGCTTCCACACTGAACAGCTTTCTTTTTTTTTTTGGGGGGGGGGGGGGGGGGGGGCAGTAGCGGTTGATGAATTGATCCGACTTCTTGTACGCTCCAATGCGGCGTAGCCCATAACGCGAGGCGAATGAACTGGTTTGCAGCGGTCCTTCAAAAGAAAAACGGCGGTGAGCTCCTTAGCTTAGCAATATGATTGTAAAAATTCCCTGTGTACGACCCCTCCCAGAACTTCCCCTGATAAGTTAGTCACGTGTCCAAATGTTACGTTCGAGCAGTGCAGTCAGAGAGTCGTATCACGTCACCAGCACACCAAGAATCACAAAGGAGCTTGGGAATTAGCAGGAAATCTCATTGTGTGCGATCTATTTCAAAAAACGTTTAGAACCATATGTCACGTGGCCAAGAGTGCTACTCGTGCAGTGAAGTTAAGGACTTGTAACGCGCCCGGAGGCGACTGAGGAAGACCCCTGGAGATTATTCTTCGCCTCCGTACACCGCTTCAGTGCGCCAGAGCTGCTACGGCACCTCCAAGGCGAATTTTAGTTCTTATCACGCGCTTAGATGCACTTTTGAAAAGGGCAATACATAACTTGCGCACACGTATGCATGGATGCGCTTACGCATATGGACACTAGCCACCGCAGAGTCCAGACATATAGCAGAGCTTGAAACAAAGTCTATACAGGGGTGGCCCAACTATCATGCGCCAAGATTTAAAAAAATATGCAAACGCCACGTAGCTGGACGGAACCAGAGCATTGTTGTTGGCGGTCGCTTGGAGGTACTCAGATAATTCTTCGCATTCCGGCTAATTGAGTAATCTGTATTAATTATTTATTGACTTCTCAAAAAGTATAATTCGCTGAAAAGTGTCAATGAAAAAATTGCAGAGCAGCATGAGAAACTCCCGATACAGCTTTCTGTTGCTCAATAGATGCTACATGAAAGTGATTTTTTTTTTACGAACGTGAAAGAAGCGCGCGAATACAAGCAAAGTGCCTCCAGAGGCCAGTCGCGCGACAATTTTGCGCGTACTCAGGGCTACTTTCACGCTCTGAAAAACGCTTTTATGTAGCAGGTATTGAGCAACAAAAAGCTGCATCTGGAGTTTTTCATGCTGCTGTACAATTTTTCTTATTGACGCGTTTTATCTAATTATAATATTTGCGAAATTGATTCGTTATATTTGAGACTAATTATCTAATCAGACGAAATGCAAAAAAAAAAAAAGAAATCTGAGTTTCTTTATGCGACGGCAAACAGCGTTACCTTTGTTCTGTCCAGCTAAGTGGCATACGAATATTTTTAAATCTTGGTGCACGAGAGTTGAGACACCCTTGATGTCACTATTTATGCGACTATACGCCGGTGGCCTGTGTTGTTCCACGTTTCTTGCAGGCGAGTAGGCGTGCGTTGTGCCTCGTCCGGTGGCAGTTGCCAGCCGCCTGCTACTCGCTCTTTCCCTTTCCCGTGAAATGTGTATGTGTTTTCAAAACAACTAATAACAACAGGCGGCCAAGCGCGAGTTTGAACGTTCACAACAAACTGCTCACTTTCGCTGACCGACTGCTTTGTTCCACTGACCGCTTCCTCACCACATGTTCCTTTAATTTTTTCTTTTCTTTTGGACGGACTTGGCAGATCGTCGTGATCATCGGCGCCCTGTGCGGGATGTCCACGGTGCTCATCGGAACGCTGTACGCGCTCACAAGGATAGCGTACGCCATGGCTGACGACGGCCTCATCATGCACATGTTCGGCACGGTCAACAAGCGCACCAAGATCCCGCTCGTCGCCATGTACGTGTTCTCGGCGCTGGCCGGCCTGCTCGCGGTCATCCTGGACATCGAGACCCTGGTCGAGATGATGTCCATCGGGACGCTGTTCGCCTACCTCGTCGTCAGTGGCGGCATCATCATCTTCCGGTACAGGGAGCCGGCCAAGAAGGTACGCACACTCAATCAAGCCTTGCTCGTGTTACGCTTCCGCCTGTTAGCACTGAGCAGCGACCTCGCACACCCCGATGGTGCATTTACCCGTGGAGTGACTTAGGCATAGGCGCCGGGCTCGTTTACTAGCCGTGAGATCACATACCTACGTTAATCGGAACGCAGAAGCGACGACCGCGGGTGATACACCAAATAAACTTTTTTTTTTAATGGTCACGAGCATGGTGCCAATGCAAACATAAATTTGTTGTGACCATTAATCTGGACACCCTTGTTAAACGTCTCTCGCAGCCCCGGTGCATATTCATGGAGGAAGAGTTTGAAATGGTTTAATCGTTTTCAAAAGTTACTGCTTCTTCTTGCACAAAAAGGAGAGAAGAGAGGAAAGATGGGGAGGTTATAACCTGACGCACCTCCGGTTTGCTACCTTGAGCTCAGCGAAGGGGATACGGTGAGAAGGCGAGAAAAACAGGGGAGGGAAAGCGCACCACTTGTGCACGCACACGTGATGATGAGAAGTTTATAAACGGTCGAAGAAGCACGTCGACTTCAAGTGCTGTAATAACGCTCTCGTTGCTCTCTGCGTCAGTGACCCGCCGGGCGATGCTCCAAGGATCTATGCTTCAAAGAGTTTTAAAATTCCTGCCTAACGGTAGGAACAACAGACATATGTCGTGAGCTGTGTGACCGCAACGACTAACGTCTTCTTCACGTATCGTTGGCGACCATCGTCTCAGGACATTGTCACGAAGAAGCAAGTTAATACTTGTGTGGCGTATTGTGCAATAACCATAACCTTGGTGCTCTATAGTTTGTATACCGGCTCTTGTCTGATTATTATGGCGAATAAAGCGTATGGGGATCGCTGTCTTCTAGCTTTAGTGTCATGTTGTTGAAGGTAGTGGCTATCCGCTGTTGCACTCACCCACACCGCGCTGTGTCTAAATATTTCGTACACCCTATTTTTATTGCCATCATAAGGAGGGCACGAGCCTATTCAATTTATTTTGTAACTACGTTGGATTAATCTTCAGCCCATGCTTATACAGAAAGGACAAGATGGTCCCCGTAAGGTACACTTAGACGACCTTGTGGTCGGTTGCTTTGGGGGAAGTTCAATAGCTTAAGTGGAACATTAAATGGGGATGGGTACCCATTATAAACCCATTAAAAGAGACGCTTCTGCCGTTATTTCCTCTCAAAATGGGCTACTGTGGAAGAATTGAGGCAGCAAATGTGTGCGCTAACAGATTGCTGGGTTAGTTCGGGAACAGACATGAAGAAAGTGGCACGGAAATTCGACCACTTCCACATATTTCTGGCAAATTTTCATGCTACTGCCGTCGTGTCCAGGATGCTCCACTCGCCGCTTTTGAGAATTGAGAAAAAAATACGGTTAACAGAACGTGCATTTCAGTGAATAGCCAAGACGTATTCACGCGAGCACAGTAATACACGGATAATTTAGCATCTTAGCCTTTAGTGAAGGAGCTCTGCGTGTACAGACGTGGATAGATGGTCTAAAGACATTGCAGAGTTTAAACACTACCCACAATAGGGACAGGAAAAAGAAGCAGTGCGTACGTCGTTATACACCGTCATCTGGTACAGAATATCGCAGATTCCACACTAACACGTATTGCCAGAGTGGAAATACTATGTTGCCACAAGAGCTTGTAAAGTATACCCCTGTTGACGCTCTTTCGAAAAAGCTGCTCGAGCTTACTTATTCAGTAAAAATGAACTGAGTGCAGCAGTTGTTTTTATTTTACCATCATAATTTTTGCGCTACATATGTGCTTTGCACTGCCTGTTTTGCTTATCATTTCACTTGTACTTCTTGTTTTGCTTAACTGTTGACTAAGTTCGTAATATTCAGTATCGTGTGTGCGTACGCACTCAAGTTCATCACGGTCTGCATTAACCAGTTATTGAGTCCCCAATCATGCCACAGTGTCACGCCGAGGCCATAGCAGCTACTGCAAATAAATAAATATCCCCGCTTATCGCAAAGACTTGACCGACTCTTGTTTCTTCTTGCATATCAACCGCGCAGGAGGTCTTGGAGATGGGCTCGCTCACCGAGAAGCCGCCGGCAAACGGTTCCTCGGGCGGCCCGGCCGGCGCCACGTCCAACATCGCCTACAACCGGCTTCTGCCGCGGTTCCAGTTCATGTCGTCCGTGCTGGGCGGCGTGACCACGGACCTGATCATCTCGCTCAGCGTGTGCGGCATCGTGGTGGTGACGCTGGTGCTGGGCTTCTACGCTCAGAGCCTGTGGGCCGAGATTTCCGCCGGCGTCTGGTGGGCGGTGCTCGTGCTCGTAGTGCTTGTGCTCGTCCTGCTGGCCCTGTGCTTTCTCATCTCCATCCACGAGCAGGTCGTCACCATCCAGCGGTACAAGGTGCGTTGACTTAATGCCCCATGTTCGTTCGTTCGTTCGTTCGTTAGTTAGTTAGTTAGTTAGTTAGTTAGTTAGTTAGTTAGTTAGTTAGTTAGTTAGTTAGTTAGTTAGTTAGTTAGTTAGTTAGTTAGTTAGTTAGTTAGTCTACCGCCGCCGTTCGCACGACGAACGGCGCTGCAACCAACGCCCGGTACAAGGGACTCGCAGAAGGGACGTGCGCAAGGTGCCACTGCCGTCCTTATCCGTGTTTCCATTCGCCGTGAGCCACCAGCTACAGCTGAGACGGAGACGTCCATGGCACGTGCTTTTCTACGATATGGAAGCACCGATCTTTACTCGTTACAGAAGAAAAGTTAACGACGTGGGCTTCGAAAAGCTAAGCGAGAAGGCAGACACCCTTTCGAGAGAAATAGGTGGTGTCCAAATCGGGGTGCCCAAATCAAAATCCCGTACCATTCCTTAGGCGGGGCTAGTTGCGAATCAATCTGCTGCCTTCCCAGCCCTAGCTTTCTTGCATTCGTTGTTCGAGGTATGAAACCAAGCGAGCTTGCCAAACTGTTCGTGATTTTTTAAGTGTAGCCCTTTCAATTACGAATGATAGCGTCGGTGCCCAGTTCTGGTCACTTTCCCGGCGTCTATAGCAAGCTGACAGTCGTGATGTTTTGATCCGCGCAGATGCCGTTTGTGCCCTTCCTTCCCATTCTGAGCATCGTGGTCAACACCATTTTACTGACGACCCTGCACGGACTGACCTGGCTTCGTCTTCTTGTATGGGTAGCTATAGGTGAGTCAAATGGCGTTATTCTGTATTTCTTCATTTCGTGTACAAGATGCCGCAAAGAAAATCCTGGTGCCTGTAGGTGGGGCTGGCCACCCCACTCCTAAAACGTCTTATATATGCATAAATGTGGTCGAAACGCTATAGACAAGGATCAACGATATTACTATAACTGTTGATACATGCCCCTGTACAGTTTAAAACAAGGCATCAGTGCGAAACAGTGCATTTGTAGCTTAATTTAGGTAAATAATTTCTGCGCAAGCCCGCAAGGCGGACGAAGATTCATGAAAGGAAGAATTGTTATCCACCAAACGGTAGTACAAAGCTTCTTCCTTCAATGAATCTCTCTCAAGAATGTTTTCCTTTCTTGACACTTCCTCCACCTTTTGGGCTTCCGTAAAAGAGATCTTTTCATATTCGGTTTGCCTGTGCTTCGAGTTGTTGATTAATTTGGCCTCGCTCGGTGCTACGCTAGCCTCCTGGTTACCTCAGATCGTAGAGCGACCGCTAGGAAAGACGTTGGTCCCGGATTCGATACCCGGGCAAGGACAAATTTTTCTACAACTCGTAGCTTTCTTTCTCACAAACCCGACTACGAGTTCTCTATAATTAAGCTAAACTGTGCGCTTGCTTCTTGTAAGAAAGTGACTGCTGCAGGTCCAAATTTCATTAAGCACGGTATGTTGCTAAACATTGGAACTAACGGTCGTTTGGCATATTTGGAATTACTCAACGACTTGTGAAAGAATAGACTGTCCCTGACTCTTGGAAAATTGCACATGCGATACCTTTATGGAATCGTGGTAAAACTTCTTTTTCTCTTGAGTGTTTTCGTCCTGTGAGTCTGAGGAGCTGTTTAGGCAAGGTCATGGAGAAAATGATCGACACTAGGTTGCAATGGGGGTGTAAGCAAACAGAAGCACTTCAATATCCCATGACAGGACTTCGAAGGTGGCGATGCACCAGGGATGCAATTTTGGATATCTTTACCTATGTTAAGCATGAACGAGCCAGGGTAAATGTCACAATAGCTGTTTCTTTAGACATTAAACGAGCCTTCGACACACTCTGCCATGCGGAACGGTGGCGAGGAGGACATCGAGGCACCCTAGCAGCCGCCAGAGAAGGATGCACCTACTCCCTCGCCAAACCCCCCTTCCTCACGCTCGACAGGAGAGGGCACGCTTCCAGCCTGCGTTCCTCGCTCGCGCACGCGAGATTGAACCACGTTGCCGGCTCACCCTCGCACGCTTCCAATCGCACATACAGCATACGGCGCGCGAAGACGATTTTATCGCCCTTTGACTTCATACGGAACCTCACGGCGCCGCCGACGGCAGAAATGCGACTGCAGTGTCCATATAATTGCAATAAAAAGACGCGTATGCAAACACAGGATATGCATGACTGCCACCGTTGTACGAGTTCTCGTCCACCTAAGTTGCACTGCAGGAAGTTACAGCCTAAAAAAAAAATACTTTGAGCTCACTCTATTCACTTGTCTATTTATTTCTCTGTCATCAAGTGAGCTGAATTGAGAACGTGATTATCATCATGCGCTTTCTTCGCATCAATATGAGCACAGCTGGGAAGAAGCCCAGGTCTGTAACGCGGTGCACTGTGGTGAAGTACGCAGCAGCACTCCGCGAAGGAATCGCAGAACATTGTCATGGCAGCCTATATGCAGAAACCATTCTGCGTGCACAAAAACAGCACGCAGTTTGCAACTTGCTCGCACCATCTTTTTGAAGCAACGAATGGCCTTACGGAACAATTTACACGTTTTTCGCTAACAAGAAAGTCGTATGTGACCAATTTTGGCTTTCCAAGCAAGAAGACCGCGTACAGGTCCGAAACTTCATCCATTCTATTAAAGCTTGTTCACTGACAGTTCTTACTTGTATCTGACTACACAGACTTCCCGAGCGTTTTACCTCAACTTGCATCTGCGCTTCTCTTCGCAGGGCTCACGGGTTACTTCGTCTACGGTACCCAGCACAGCAAGCTCAATAAGCCGCAGGAGCAGTGTTACAACCATACCGCCGATGGCTCAGCAACCAACGGAAAGCCTCAGCAGCAGACGTCTTCGGGCAACAGCCATCTCTGAGGACAGAGAAGGTGGGCTCGTTCGGTCCCGCTCTTTCGACGTGCAACCGGTGAACGCTGGTGACTCTGCGAGCGGGGGGCCGATTAGCGACGGACACGGCGGTCGAGACCAAACCAGGGAAGCCAGCTTTACGGTGCCAACGTCTTCCGGAACGGGCAGACGGGTGATGACGACGTTGTCGTGCTTGCACGTGCGCCGAACGAGTGAATGTGAAGTGCCCGACGTCGTCGCACCCGTGCCAGCCGCCGGTGGGAGCAGCAGCGACAGCAACGAAAGGAAGGGAACCTCGTGCCGTGTGACTTGTTGTCGGAACACGGTCGTTGACAACCGACAGTGCAACGACTCTCATCTGTACATAGACTCCTCACGAAGTTTTTTTTTTTTTGTCCGGACAGTTCCGAACGGTGCATGTGGGCCCCGTGATCTTGTGCTGCTGGGGGAAAAGTGGGTGGGTGGGGGTTTTCTGACACGATTGTCTTCGGGTACAACCAGACGCACCCACTGTTTATGCGGTGGACATAACCCTTAATTGATGGTCAGTGTACTCACGGAAGAAGATCACGTGTCGTATCGACGAAGGCAGCTGACCTTCCCGCTGGAACGACCACAACTTTCACCGACGCCTTCACGCATTATTTCTCCGTTTTTTTTTTTTTTCCTGTTCAGTTCAACCCCCCCCCCACGTCAAACGGAACGAGAAGTGTTGACCAAAGCAGAACTGTTTCTGTTGTTGAACTTAACGAACAAAAGTTTCAAGTCCGTCTTCAACTTGCTACGTGCGACACACCGGAATCGAAGATGTTGTACAGGTTCATACTTGATGTGCATTTAGTCGTACAATTTCGTTTTATTTCAAAATTTGCAGCGATTCTGCGCTGCTGACGATGTCGCGGCGAGCCGGAAGATCAAATTACATGTACAAAGCACGGGTGATCTTGAGCCACCTATTTCACGCCTAATGCTAATCACCATAAAGTGGGAAGTACCATCGACCTGCCGCTTTTTATGCATGTGTTTTCGTGGTGTAACCTTTTAAATTCTTCGGGAGGTGCTATTTTTAGCTGGAAACGTGCGCTTGATTGTTTGTTGTATTACAATTTGCATCCCGGAGCATGGAAATAAATTTTCGGTTCTGACCTTTTAAAACACGGCGATAGAAAGATCAACGCTTCATTAAGATATCGATGTAAAATATTTGTACCTGAATCGAGGTCTACTTCTTTCATAAATTGCTTTTTTTTTTCTTCTGCCAGTTTTGTCTTCGCATAGAGATAGATGGCTCTTCTTTCTTTTAAATAATATATTTCGTTATTGCTCTTACGTGCACTGTAAATATATTGCAGACATAACTATTTATACTTCTTAGCTTTCTTATAGGACCGTTCTTGGATACTTTGTTTTTAACGTTCTTGTTTTAACACATTCGCGAAACCTTTCAAACACATTCGTATTGCTTAGGGTTAGACAGAAACCTGTAATGAACCGTGGCAAAAATTTTGGGTAACGCTGTGAAACCATGACGTCTGCTTACCAGGGTCAAGTTTAAATATGGATGCTCCCGCCTAATAGCGTTTTTTTTTTCTTCTTTTGTTGTTGTTGTTGTTAATACTTATTAGCTGCGTTTGGTGATATTTATGCTGGCACGTAGGGTATAGATATGTACATAAAGAAGAATAGACATTTACGTTTCGTTTAAAGAGTGCATCAATCCTGTCATGCACATATATATACATATGTGTACTATATGTGTACATAACTTTCGAGGCATACTCTTAGAGTGGCGCCTACACGGCCATTGAGTTTTTATTTTTTGTGCATCTACAGGTTTTAACGCGTGCGCCAGCGCTATTTGCATTTCTAGCAAGGGCAAATGTTGAATGATGCCTTCGCCAATCACAGGTAATACTTTTTCCTCCAGAACAACTGTTCGGTGCTATATAGTACTGAAATGAAAGAAAAGAAAAATATTTTCGGTCTTGACTCCAAAAGTGCTATTGCGTGTGTGTGTGTGTCTTTCTTTTTCTATGTAAACGCGTAGATTTGCCATGAGCGTTTTCGTTTTCGAACGAACAACGAACAAGCGTGAGTTATGCCAAGTGTTTGCAGGCAATAAAGGAATTGCTTGGTAACAAGAAAACAGCTGTGAACTTTTTTTCTTCTGTCGTTCGGTCAAATGTTCTCGCTTGATATCGTTGCTTCGCCGTAGGCGCATTGCCATAGGAAGCAAGGAACGCGAATGGAATATATTTCTCAGCCTTATATCGAGAGTGTGGAGGTAGGCGAGTGGTTTATTTCTCCAGAACTTATCGAATACTACTACTACTACTAACACTACTACTACTAATAATAATAATAATAATAGTGACACTAGTAATTGATTTCGTGAAAATCGTGTTTCCCCCCCCCCCTTCTTCAAGAAGTACAGTCTGAAATTCTGTGTCAAATTCATTCATGTTTCAGTTAGCAATATTCAGTGTTGTAGTTAAATGTTAAGAAGAAGGTTTAGCTAGGGTGCTCCTATATAGATGCATGTAATAGGAGAATTCGTCTTTCTCGGCAACCACTGCGCCAAATTTGGCAAGGTTTATTGCATTTAAAAGAAAAAGTGAAGTCTAATGACCGTTGCTCTCGAATTCTTTATTTAGGTCGTCACTTTTTTATTAAATATGGCAACAATAGCAAATTTCCAAAAAACGAAACTATCATGTTTACAACTGTAACTCAGCAATGAAAAATGATATCACAATTACATGAATTGCGTATAATAGTACATATATAGCGGACAAAATTGATACGTCACGCAATAATTTAAAGAGATGTAGTAATATGGATATACAGCTTTTGCAGAACCCTCCTACACAACGTAATGAATTCACGTAAGATATAAATTGACATATCGAAGGCCGTTTACAGAACCGCGATATCTGGTCTTTATGCACAGCTATTAATTTGTAAGCTTCGCGCTTTTATACTTTCAAAATTCGAATCTTTTAAAAACTATTTCATAAAATTCGAGCCCTAAATCGAAATTGCCCTTTCCGCAGGTACTAGAATTCGACATTCTCTCGCAAATACAACAAATTTCACTAACATCGGTCCAGGGGTTATCTCACAAAAAGCGTTTCTGCGTTTTACATGTATTTGAATAGGCCGCGTCGGAGTCGGGCCCGAGCTAAAGCTTTCTCTTAAAGGGCCCCTCACCAGGTCTGGCCACCTTGAGCCGACAAGCGCAGAGCATACATTGCGCGATAACGATCGTGTCTGCAAAGTGTTACGTCGCTACGCGCCGCGGAAAGACCTGAAATTTCAAGACGGAACACCGCTTTCCCTTCTCCTCGAGGCCGCCGCGCTCCAAAGGGGACGGTGACGTCCTCGTGTCCACAGTGTGACGTCGCTCGTAGTGACCCGTGACTTCGATAATTATTCAAGGCAGCATTTGTTATTTGTGTGATCTGTTGCTTGAATTGACGAATTAAAGTTTAGAGAAATAATGAAGCGCACAAACGGAATGTCTGCGTGTTTTTTGTTTTACTTCGCACCGAAGCAAGAGGGATGTACTTCCGCTTCGTCTGCTTGTTCGCACGGTCGTGCAGTGACGTGCGCAGGTACCGAAACTATGCCATTTTCTACCGTGTTCCAGCGCATGAGCATGCTCTGCGATTCGCTTGTTCTGCCTCAGTATTCGTGTAGCACTGAATTATGCCGCTAGTCATGTTTCCTTGTGGACAGCGCGCAAAATCGTGCGCTGCGCGAACGATAGAACAGCTCGCGTGCGACGCCGTCAGCGGAAGTGCGTAGCGCCGACAAAAAAAGAAAGCGAGGAGAAAAAAAAATGAAGGCGGGGCCCATGGCGTATGCGTCACGCGATCCTCGAGGTCCAGTATGGGAGAACGCAGGGAAGGTATTTCGCTTGCGGTGGCTAGACGGGGCGAGCGGAAAGAACGTGTTGCTTGGCAGTGGAGCTCGCCTGCTGAAATCATGAGTTCGCGGCACTGAAATATTTCTATCTCGGCTATTAATGAGTCGATTTGAAAAACATTTTGCAGCAGAACGCTACCTAGAGGACATTTAACAACTTCCAGCGTATAATCAAAATTTTCTATGGGGCTTGGTGAGGGGCCCTTTAAGAGGAAGCTTTAGCTCGGGCCCAACTCCGACGCGGCCTATTCAAATACATGTAAAAACGCAAAAACGTTTTGATGAGATAACCCCTGGACTGATTTTGATGAAATTTGTTGCATTTGAAAGAGAAAGTTAAATTCTAGTGACTGTTGGAAGCGGAATTTCGATTTAGGGCTTGAATTTTCTTTAAAATATTTTCAAATATTTGACCGTTTGAAAGAAATAGAAGCACGAAGTTTACAAATTTATAGCTCTGCATCAAGAACTGATATAGCGGTTCTGTAAACGGCATCCATTAGATCATTCAAAGCGGACAAATTCAATATGTCATTTTACATCTTAAGTGAATTTGTTACGTTTGTTGCAACGGTTTTGCAAAAGTTGTATTTCCCTATGATTATATTTTTTTATATTCATGTGTAACATATGAATTTTGTCCGCTTTAGATGTACTATTAGATGCAATTCACAGAATTGTATTATCATTTTTAGTGGTTGAGTTACAGAGTTGTAAACTTGATAGTTTCGTTTTTCGAAAATTTTCAATTTTTGCCAATTTTTAATAAAAAATTGACGGCCTAACTCAAAAATTCGAAACCAACAGTCACTAGATATTAAGTTGTTCTTTTAAATTCAGCAAACCCCGTCAAATTCGGTGCAGTGGTTGCCGAGAAAAACGAATTCTCCTTCCACATGTATTTATATAGGAGCACCCGAGCTAAAGCTTCCTCTATACATGTAAAACGCAAAAACGTTTTTCTGAGATAACCCCTGGACCGATTATAATGAAATTTGTTGCTTTTGAGAGAGAAAGTTACATTCTAGTGACTGTTGGAAGCGGAATTTTGATTTAGGGCTTCAATTTTGTTAAAGAGATTTACAAAATTTCCGAAGTTTGAAAAAAATAGAAGCACGAAGTTCACAAACTAATAGCTCTGCATCAAGAACAGATATCGCGGTTCTGTAAACGGCATCCATTAGATCATTCAAAGCGGACAAATTTAATATGTCATTTTACGTGTTACGTGAGTTTGTTACGTTGTTTACGAGGGTTCTGCAAAAGTTGTAATTACATATTAATAAATTTTTTGAGATTCATGTATAAGATGTCAAATCTGTCCGCTTTAGATGTGCTATTAGGTACAATTCATAGAATTGCGATATCACCTATTCTTGCTGAGTTACAGAGTTGTAAACTTGATAGTTTCGTTTTCTGAAAATTTGCGATTTTTGCCAATTTTTAATAAAAAATTGACAACATAAATCGAAAATTCGAAACCAACAGTCACTAGATTTTAAGTTTTTCTTTTAAATGCAACAAACCCCGTCAACATTGGTGCTGTGGTTGCCGAGAAAAACGAATTCTCCTTTTACATGCATTTAGATAGGAGCACCCGAGCTAAAGCTTCCTCTTAAGATGAAGCTTTAGTTCGGCGGCTCTGACTCTAAATACATGGGAACTGAAACTCAGCAACCACTGCACCGAACTGGACGAGGTTGGCTGCATTTCAAAGAAAAATGTTAAAATCTAGTGACTGTATCAAGCAGATTTTTTTATTTAGGGCATCGGTGTTCCTGCAAAAAAGAAATTGCAGATTATGTAAAAAATACGAAACTATAAAATTTACAACTCTGTAACTCGACAATGAAAAACGAGGTCGCAATTCTGTAAAGTTCGCCTTTTAACGCATCTAAAGCGAACAAAATTGATGTATTATACAGTCTTCTGAATTGCCGCACTATTTCGTAAGTAGGCCGCTTGCAAAGCCCTTCGAAACCCTTGTAAACATTGTTGCAAATTCTCATAACTTCTAATATCATATATCAAGTTTGTCCACTTTGGATGTTCTCATATATTCAGTTTACAGAAATGCGATATGTAATATTGGCGCAGAGTTACGGATGTTAAATTTTGTGCTTCTATTTCTTTTCATTTATCGATTCTCGGCTATTTCAGCAAAAAAAAAAAAAAAAAAAAAAACATCCAGGCCCTAAAATTAAGATTATGCTTTGTACAGTCGCTAACATATCACTTTCTCTCTGAAATGCTAAAATAGTCGTTCTGTCATTGTGTCTTCAGCACCGCAAATAGCCTTTACCTGAATAGGGAGGCTACATGCAGCCCCCGAGACCAATATTTGAATAAAGACGTTTAAAACACCGCTATACAACGTATACCTGGTAATGGCTAGCGAGACTTCCACACGTTTGACCGACGACGCCCACTCTAAAGCTGTCGCGGTTTCCCCATTGTATCAATCAATCAATCAATCAATCAATCAATCAATCAATCAATCAATCAATCAATCAATCAATCAATCAATCAATCAATCAATCAATCAATCAATCAATCAATCAATCAATCTCTTTAACCGATGCAAACACCGTGAAACAGTAATAAGTGTGAAGAAAACGCATGTCCATCGATGTGTGCCTTTTACCTTGCTGTATATATATATATAAAAAAACTTCAAGGACGAAACGAATGTTTTTGTGCACAGCACTGTATCGTGCTACTTCTAACGAGCCAGTTATCCCGCAGTATTAACCCGCAACGGCAATCTGCCGACGTCGTCAAGCTCGCCTAGAGCACGCCACACTCTTGCGGAGGGCGCAAATTGATCATTACGCAACCTCCGCATTACGCGGGCGTTGCACTACCAATTCGTAATGCGGAGGTTATGGGTTCGGTACCCACCGGTGACAAGTTATGTTTTCCTCCACTTCCCTTCAATGTTGTTCATTATATTCTACATTTCAATTTCAACTACAGCTAATTTCCCCAATGCTTCCCGTGTTTACATTAACAGCTGCCTTTAAAGGTTGTAATTAACAGAAATGGAGCCACTCTGACTCTATATTTACCTCGTTTACACACACACACACACACACACACACACACACACACACACACACACATATATATATATATATGTTGTTCAATCAAGACAAATCAATAGTTAGCCGGGCTCCAATTTACCTTCCCTTTGTGGGGACGCTCGACTCACCCGTCCCCCGATGTTTTCGCAGCATTGCTCTCGTGTCTCCTGTAAACCGGCTTCTCTGCGCAGCTAAGCGCCGGCGGTGTGGCTGCAGATTAGCATGAGAGGTGGCGTTAATGTTGCGCTGATAACGTCACCCAAGGCGGGGTTTCTAGGGCACGAAAGGGAACCTTCTTGGGCTCGGGGTCGGCAAGCGGCGCGGTCCTACCGCGCGAGCGCCGATTCCTTTCCTGGGACCGGCCCGGGGAAGCCTCAGGAGCGGGACACCGGAATGGACGAACACAGTCGCTTGAACACACCACCGTTCGCGTGACTGTACACGCGAACGATATGCGTTGGGTGTTCAGCGTGTGGGGAACATATTCGTTCGCTATCCGGTCGCGGTGAGTCCCACTTACATCCTCGATTCGTCGCGGGCCCACCAGCATGTTCTGATTATAGTAATTCACCTAGCAGGCATTAGCGTAGTAAAGGTGCAATAAATGCCCTTGTGACTGCCTATGCACTGCTGTGTTGCCGTTCGTTTGTCCCAAGGGCATGTGTGAGACCTAGTAAATGAAGTAATCGACTAAACCAAAGGACTGCCAAAACGGTGATTAATTACAAGTAATTAATTAAGTGCAATTCATTAGAAGTCTGGTCAGAGGCTGACATCTTAACCCACAATGCAAAACTTTCAAGTTATTAACGTCAGTAATATGATCAATTTCGATGATTGCAACAAAAAGTATGTGGGAGAAGCAAGCAAGCGAACAAGCAAATCTCTGTCTGCGCCGTCTATATATGCTAGTATCACATGGACACTTTCAGTTGCGATTGTGTTCGACCGGTACAGAATTCCGCAAACGTACCTGGCTCACTTGCTCAAGCTGCGGAAGGGAGCAGATTGGGACTGAGAAATTCGATCCCGATTCTGGCTCGATCGCGCTCTTATCTGTCCCACCCGTGTAAAGGAACAAGAATCGTTGCATGTTCATATAGAATTCAAGCAGTCAATTAATTGTAAACTAATCGTTCTGTTTAGGTGTGAACCTCGACCCCTCCTTGTTTGCAAACCACGCGTCAGAATACGCGTAGATTTCTCGAACGTCACCAATAAAATTCACATTTTCTGCATTCAGTACCTCTCCGAGTTCGATGCCACTTGCTTTGTGCGCGGAAAAACTGTCAATATACAGTTGAATAAAACGTCACTTCCCTTTTCGAGGCTGCATAGTGCGTGATATATAGAATCCAGGTGCTTATTCTTTCTGTCAAGTATATATATGGCTATTTGTTCTTGATTGCACGCAATAACGACCAAAGCCAGCTGCGCATGCTGTCGCACAATGGCAGAGCGGGATTCGCGCTAGCTTTCACGCGTATACTGCAGTGATGAACACTGTCCTTGGACCTGGCGCCATCCTCAGTGTCATGAAAGTGCTGCTTGTTCATTACTTTAACACAGGGGAAGAAATAAAACGCGGATAGCTTGAAGCACAAACAAAACGAGACTGAATTTCCGCTGTGCATTTGTAACTGACATCACCTGCGCAGGTTCAGTCTTCTGCACACCACTATAATCAACAATACTATTTCATGGGTACATAGGAACACCGCAATATAGAAAGAGAAGCGTGGTAGGAAGTTTCTCCTGAAAATGACACCATGGCCACTCATTCTCGGAGAGGTGGAAAGAAAGAAATGAGAGAGAGAGAGGGAGAGAGAGAGAAAGAGAGAGGCGGAAGGCACCGCAGATCACGCACAGATACATAGCCATACACAGGATATTATACACGCCTTTCGAGTACGGCCTTCATGATGTTCAAAAACAACAAGCAGGCCGCTTCTGACTTTTTTCGAAAACACGCTCGTTTCGTGTATGAATTATACACAGCCACGAATCCCAAGCGTATCTATTGTGTCCAACGACACCATGCCTACTGAGTCACTATCCAAATTCTTAAATAATCACCAGGTTAAACATTTCCCTCATCCTTGCCCCCATCCTTCCACCGTGTAATGAGCAGTTGGGGACCTGACAAAAGCATAGAAGTGCAACGTCAACGAGGGAACCCAATGTCGCTGGCGCTTGTGTGCAGGCTCGCTGTCAGCGTCAGAGCATCTACTAGTGATTTATGCTCTGCATCAAATTCAGACCCCAGAAAAAAGAAAGAACGATCAATTTCACCGACGGCTTGACAGAACACACAAACGACGATGGCACATTAAGTCCTGCCTAGCACCGCCATGCTGGAGTTATTGCTGACTCCGTGCGGATCTGATAAAATATAGTCAGCTTCAGTTCTTCGAAAACCACCAGTCCCTAAAGTTTTGGTGCGCTGTATAGGTAACAACCGACGGAAGTTGCTTAAGACAACCATTCTCGCGACTCTTTCTTTTATTTTATTTTTTCTTTGCACTGCCTTCTTTGTTGGCCTGAGCTCCAACGCTGTGCGCGTCCAAGGCTGCCAGCTGCCTCGTTGCTTGCTACGCAGGCACGCACTGGAAAACAAAGCCACAACCAGTTGTGTAGTTTCTCAAGTTCCTCCATGACACAGAGCTGATGTGTGGACGGGTTAGCAGGCCAAAGTATACGGTGTATGGCCCGTAGCCTGTTGCGTCCTGTTGAGACCTATTCATGCGTACAAGTACTGCTAAGAGCTTCACATGCTATATTGCTCGTCTTTCTGTACCCCTTCCCCCCTCCCCTCCCGTTTAGGATAGCCAACCAGGTGCATTCGTGGTCAATATCTCTGCCTTCTCTCACTCTCACGTCCGCCACATTGCACTTGACAAGTGGCGCTCGGTCGGAGAAGTTGCCAGCAGTGCCAGGTTAGGTCCGCCCGCGGCTGGCAACCCTCCTCATCCTTCAGAGAAAAACATTTAGTCTTACCAAGGACCATATTAATTAACAGTTTCCGGCGAGGAAATCTTATCGAAGCGTTCACGTCATTTCGGCACGTTAGTATAGACATAGACGTGCCCACATAGACGATTAGGGTAGTTCAGATGCGCGTTAACATGACGTAACTGTGCACGTTATTCCAGAAAATAACACTTTCGGGTTACAGCCCAAGATGTGACTGGTAATAAGCCGAAAATACACAGCCGCAACCTGTAGTGCGCTTACAAGGAATATCCGCGCCTGATGCCTTGAACCATACCTCGGCCAGAGTGAGCTACCATATATGTTTTCACCAAGGCAATATGCCTAATCCGCTTCTTTAGCCGCTGCTTTAGTAACAGCTGTTTACCAAAGCGTTACGGGGCGCGGCAGGGGTGAAGTGGCCGTGCCGTCAACAAACATGTGCGCGCGTCATCTGGTCCCACGCTTTCCCTCGTCTCGTCGTCCGTCCTCTCTTCTCCGATTATTCGTTTACACAACCTCCATAAAACGTCTCGCGGCAAAGCACGTGCTTCCGTAGCATCTCTCCCTCTCCCAGTCCTCAGTTGTCGGGGCACGGGGTCAGTGCGCAAGTGGGGGAACGAGTGAACGAGGAAGAGGAGAAGGTCGAGGACACGTGTTTGGCCGCGCCACCCACACGCCGGGGGCCAGACTCGCAACCCAACAACAAGAGCTCCGCCACAGCCCGCCGCGGCTCGCGCTCTGCTTCAGAGCGGTGACTCATGGCGCACGCGCACTGAGAACCACACCGATCAAGCATGGGGGATTCTAGCAGCGAGCGGTGTAGTGCGCTGCGCTTCTTCGCTGGAGAGGCTTTATTGATCGCGGCGGGGACTCCCGGAGACCCCGGGCGGCAGCAGCGGCGGCGGCGGCGGCAACCCACGCGCGCGACGGGAGCCCCCTCCTTCGGCATCGGAGCCGTGGCTCTAGCATCGCCGATTCCGAAGCGGCCATTGCCGTGGAAAACGCAGCTGACGGGCACCGTGAGTGCCGTTACTGTCACACCTGCCAAGCTGTTCAGCTGGGGGACAGACAGCGCTCCGTGGGACGCCCTGCGCGCGAACATATCCCGTCTGTCGCTGGGTCGTTCACGCCACGCTGCAAGCGCCCCCGGCACACCGCGGAACGCCATGTGGGCGCCGGCGGTCTCTGTTTCACGCTCGGTGCGGCTGTGTCACTGACTGTGCGAGAGTTCGAAGGTGAGCTTTGCCGGCTGCAGCTGATTGGCGTTGTGCTTCGAGAACGTTAAACAGCCTCTTCGAGGCGTGCGCAAACGGAAACTGGTGCGCTGTTCCTGCATAAATGTGGATCGGTACATAGCAGCTGGTCCTGTCGGCGCTTCAAGGTCCCGGAATGTGCACATATGGTCGTGCTTCACCGCTATTGTTTGCGAGCGGCCGGGCGCTGTGGTTCGCCGCGTGGCCTTTAATCGCGAAGCTGCTTCCGTCGGACGTTGTTTAGAGCAAGCGACGTTGTGTCGTTGGGTGAATGAGCCGCGCACCCTCGAAGCAGGAACAAGGTGTTTCAGGAGCGCAGTCGTGGCGAACATATGGTCGAGTTGAATGCCGCGCCCGTTGTGTTGGCGACGGCGCGCTTCCGGCCAACTTTTTAATGCAGTGTGAAAGAGGATGCTGCGTGCACATAAAAACTAGTAGTATTTTCGATGGTGCAAACATAGAAGTAATCATATGTCGGCATTGTGATGAGTCCGAATGCACCCCACGCTGCACGATGCACTTTGTACTCAATCTAATGTGTTCAACTTAAGTTTGCGGGCCGGTACGAACAACTCGAATTTAGTTTATATTCATGCGGAAAACATTAGCGTATGATACGTTACATGAGGCGCAAGATTTCGAAGGTAATGATGCCAACAAATCTTCTTGAGTGCTTAAATGAGTTCGCTGAAGAAGTACATGCCTCCCATATAAGGAAGCACAATAACAACTTTGTTTTCACCTGCCGGAGGTGTGATTTCTCGGCGTCCTTTTGAGAAATCGACCAATTGTAGGTACTGCTGTTGCACTCTTCCACAGATGCCGCACTTGTCATCGCTCGACAAATATTTTCCAACCCTGTAGGAATGTTCGATAACGTATGAGGTTCCGAAGCATGGCTGGGGATGGAATTTCTAGTGACGTCTGGTGTTCGGCAGCAAAACACACACAAAAAGAAAAAAAATACGTGGAAGTTCTTTAGCAGACAATCCTACATTTGTCAACACTACGACAGCTCAATCGCGTCAGCACCGCCTCTGTGATCACTTAGGTACAGGCGCTCTCCTCAGTGAGAGCATCTCCTGCTATGAAGGAACGAATGTTGTACACGTCCTTACAAAGCCAACCGGAACATATGCTACATTTCGTACTAATCTTCAAGTGCGGTGCAGTCTTCGTGCATGTTAAGTTCCCGCAACAGCTTGGAGCTTCTGACGAGGACTGCTTTGAGGTTAGTATTGCACGGTTTCCTTCAACATTCGGTGCCCAGTGCCCGTTGCAATTAGTTTACGTCTTTCTTCTGTTCGGAACTGCACATCGATATTGTATCTGTATGCTACTTATACGGGAGCGTTCAGCAACCATACCGATTAAGCCGGTGGGACCTAACGTGAATGACAGCTGACCAGTGTTTACACAGACCGATTTCCCGGCGAACTTCAGTTGCCATAGCTGCCGCAAAGCATGCCGGCAGTAGTAGTCTGAAGGCTGAAGACCAACTGTATAAGAGCCTTCTCTGTTTGTGCCATGACAAAACTGCTTACCTCACGAGATCGAAAACCAGAGACATGAGAACAAAACGATTCCAATAGAGGCGTGGGGTAAAGCCACGCACAACCCAGCTTACTCCTTAAATTCATTAGAAAAGTTCACAGTGGCATTCCAGGCATTCACCACAATGTTGCTTTGAACCCAGGTACATCGCGAAAGCGGCGAAAACTACTTTTATCATAACGCCGACAGGGCCACTGAAAATGCGCGTTGAACATGGTCAAATATGTCTGCATGTTGTGTCCAAAACATGGCGTGCTTGACATGTTTCTGCCTGCGAAATAGCTTCCGGCGCATGCAGTTAGCAAAAGCATGCAACATTTTTCTGTTACTCACAGGCAATCATTTCCGGGGCTTCGATTTGGACAGCACCTATTGCTGCATATGTCTATACAACATGTAACTATCAAGCAAGACGGACGGTGTCGCTTGAGTCACGCTTTTCAACTACCATTTGCAAGACTGCTTCCTCTAACGAAGACGCGAGGCATGAGGAGCGTACAGATTCAGTGAAATATATAGTGCGGACGCGAATAATGTCGGAGATCATCGCGCACCCCTTAAGAATGTCATTCGCGATGCAACCACAACGCATTTTATTTTTTGAGGTCAAGGAAACGAAGTCGTGCAAATGAACTGCATGAGAAGCCAGGAAAGCGACAGCAGCAATATACCGGTATCAAAAGTATTTTAATTGAATTGTGTCAGCTCCGTGTATGATTCGATTTGAGTTTGCCCGTGCACGCCAGTAAAAAATGAACAGGATTTGCTGGAGTTAGCAAAGCAAAATTTAATAAAGAAACTTGCGGTAACTACGATAATATGCATGTGATTTTTGTCGATTACAATGACTGACTGAGCGTGGAAATTCGAACACTAAGTTTCGCCGAAAAAACCGCCTATAGGCCTAAATCACAGCTGATAACTTCGACCACCGTTGGTTTCAATCGTTCCTGAGGATGACTGAATAAAGGTGGTCGTCCAGTTGTAGAACTGCGACATTTGCGACATAGTGTATCTCAATCACTTGTAACCCTGTTCCGAAGAAAACTGCACGTTGTTTCGTTACTAGAGAGTTTCTTTCTTCAGCAAACACTTTTTTTCAGGGTCCAGTGTACCTTTGAGAATATTTCACGCAGCAGGCTTACCAATGTTCTGTGGACATCACAGAGCGACAAACATACCGGAGACAGTACACACAGTGTCTATTCCAAGTTCGTCATCGCCATATACAGAATCAGAGGCCGCATTTTACGTCAACAGCGCTCTGCGCATCGTCGTCACATCGAAGTCGCGTGTAGTCTAATATAAAGGTCGTTCTCATTTGTCTGCTTCCACAGGTCGCGCTTCCATTTACGCCCGTAGTGCACTGACGCAGTCCTCTTTTACGACCATAACAGGCTGCAGCGCTGAGGGACACGTTCCACATCGGTATTCCCACCTGGTAACCTGACCCAGGCCAGCCTCCGAAAATGGAGTCCGGATTCAAGGCCTTTCTGCGGAAGCTCCGGCGAACCAAGCCCCTGGGCACGGGCCTCCTGGAGACGTCGCTCAACCGGTGTCTGTCCACCTTCGACATCACCCTCCTGGGCATCGGCCACATGATGGGCTCCGGCATCTACGTCCTCACTGCCACCGTGGCGAGGTCAGTGGCCGGCCCGGCCGTGGTCCTCTCCTTCCTCATCAGTGGCGTGGCTTCCCTGCTCGCCGCGTTCAGCTACGCCGAGTTCGGCGTCCGCTTTCCCAGGGCCGGCTCGGCCTACTCCTACACATACCTGGCTGTCGGTGAGTTCTGGGCGTTTCTGGTCGGCTGGAACGTGGTCCTGGAGAACGTCATCGGGCTGGCCGCGGTGGCCCGGGCGTGCAGCGCCTACGTCGACTCGCTGCTGGGCAACGTCATCAAGACGTGGACCGCAGATCACGTGGGCAGGATACACGCCACCTTCTTCTCCGAGGAGCCGGACTTCTTCGCGTTCGTCTTCATCGTCGTCTTCGTGGTCGTCATGTCGCTGGGAGTGCGGGCCTCGTCGCACATCAACAACATCTTCTCCATCGTCAATATCGGCATCGCGCTGCTCATCGTCGCGGTGGGCTCGTACTTCGCCAACATAGAGAACTGGACCAACCCGGCGACCGGCGGTTTCGTGCCGTACGGCTGGCACGGAGTTCTGGCCGCTTCGGCGTCCTGCTTCTACGCGTACATCGGTTTCGACTCGATCGCCACCTCGGCCGAGGAAGCGAGCGACCCGCAGAGGTCACTGCCGCTCGCCACGTTCCTCTCGATGAGCATCGTGACCGTCGTGTACGTGTCCATCTCGGCGGTGCTGACGCTCATGGTGAATTACACGGAGATTACCAGTGAGTCCGGGCTACCCGACGCGCTTGCCGCCAATGGTGCCACCTGGGCTAAGGTGAGCTGCTTTTGTTATAATAACTTGGTCGTTGAAGAAGAGAGGGAGAGACGGAAGAAAACAGGGAGATTAACCAGAATGGGAAACCTAGCATGCTACCCGAAGATGTGAGCGGGACAGTTGCAGGCAACAGGAAACAGAAGAGAAATACACCACGTATACAACATACACGTGCGCATAACAGTAGCAGCGTTTTTTTCCCTGCGTAATGTAGCTCGTCAATACGCCCTAAGTGCCTCGAGCGGCCAGCCACGCGGCAATCTTGCGTGTATTCGCGGGCTTGTTTCACGCTTGGGAAACATTATTATTATGTAGCATGTATTGAGCAACATAAAGCTGTATCGGGAGTTTTTCATGTTACTGTACAATTTTTCACACTGAAACTTTTCATCTAATTATATTATTAGAGAAGTTGTTTAATATATCAAGGCTAATTATGTAATTAGACGGAATGCAAGAAAATAATCGCAGTATCTCCAGGCGACGGCACACATTACCTTGGGTCAGTCCAGGCACGTGGTATTTGCATATTTTTAAAATTGAGCTAAAGTTACGTGCGACACCCTGTACAGTGTTCGGTTTAGTGATGACGGTGCGTTCGAAAAGCTGCGACGTAAGTAACCTAGCATTCTGTTAGCATTATTCACTACATAATCAATGTGAGTTTTCCAGGAAAGATTAGCGGATTATGGTGCACGACGCATACATATTTTTATAAAGTTACTTCATCTAGCACAGATGACAATGTTATAAAGAGCAGTGAGAAAAGGACGTGCTTTCCGCTATACTCTCATTGATTTATATATAATTTTAGGATTAAGATGAATTATCCGACGGCACACCAGTTAGTAATCACGAACGGTCAGTCTGAAGCACGGAAGTATCTGAGTAAGTTATTACACAGTAATAGCTGTGAGTAAGATATCACACAGTAAGTCACACAAATGTCGCCACATAGCGAACAGATGACAAGATATCCGTTAGACCTGTGTGGTTTGTGAAGGGTAAAAGAAAGAGAGAGAGCCATTTGACTGAGCCGCGGCTCCTTGGCCTCGCTATGATAAACGAGCTGCTACAGAAAAAAAAAAAGAAAAAAAAAATGTAGCTTGAAGCACGGAGTGGTATCGCCATCTGTCGGCAATAGACGAAAACGTGGATAGCAGTGGCGCCGGTGAAATTGTTGCGCGGGCAAGATGGCCGATTTGAAAATGGCGCCGTGTCGGCTTAGCTTTATGTGCCAAATCAAGCCGACTCGTGTTGTGAACTCTCGGCTTGACACTTCACAACAACTAGTTTGCTCGCACGTATGCAATTGTTCGGATGTCACTTTAATGCGAAAGATGTTTCTCCGAGTACGGCAGCCTTTTTTTCCAGCGGTCGGTCCGTGTATCGCGCCATTTCGGCGGGCCGATCCCGTTGATAGTACAGTCTAATTTTATGTGCCGCAGGAGATACTCAGTATGTGCCACAGGGCCCACTGGGTATGCGCCATTGCGTTATAGTTTGCTTTCCATCTTACATATTTTCATTGCAACCATTCTGTATTACTTATTACAAATATAGACACCTACAGCATACAATCTCTTCATAACCGTTTGTTACACAACAGTTACATTATTCATAAAACAATTCTCTACAAACCATGAATGCTTCGCACTGCGTAGACGTCAACTACCGTTGAGTGTGCCAAGTATCCTAGCTTTCATCTTACCGTCTGTATAAAGGAAAACCTGACAAGTGGACGAACACGGTAGGCCCAGTTTTCAACTAATGGCCGTGGTTTGTGGCAAAATTTTTGTCAGCTGCTTATAGGTAAGCTACCTCAACCTTCGGCAGCGGCGCGTCGCCGCGACAAATCACGCAGCCGGGAACTACAACGGTGCGATTATTACCCGATGAGCCCCGAAAACGACGACGGCATTAAGGCTGACGCGTAGCTGAAAGGGAATCGAATCCGCGCAGGTAAGAGGTGGAGTTTTTCTTTTTTTTTTTTTCGTGACTACTTCTGGAAACATGGGAATGACAAGCAGCATGATAGTAACCACCACGGTCGCGGCGAGAGTTCTCTCGAGCACCATAACCAGCTGTCACTGTAAAATGTTCAACAAAGGATACCTTCATTGATGACCCATTTAGGGCACTCGGTGTCCCTATTGACGTGGTCGATGACGTTAGTAAGCATGTTAGCGTCCTCTAGCTGACGTTAGATAGAGTCTTTAACGCAACAAAGGAACGGCGGCGGCGCGGACATGCGCAGCAGCGTCAGTAGCATCATCGTGTGACGCTGACGACGACTAGTGGGCAGAGAAACATTCTTGCAACGAATACTTTGTACCTATCTGCTAGTTTAAAGGCGTCGGCAACAGCCATCACTAGCGTAAAGAACATTGCTTCATTTTTCTTTCTTTTCTTTCGACAGGTAGAATTACGCAACGCAAAAACGTTTTTTTTAACACGTGATTGAAAAAAGCGCCATAGGAGTGTTCTAGCAGGGCTGGTGTTGTAAGGCCAGAGAATGTAAAATACTATACAATATTCTATAGACTATAACGGATGTATAGCAAAACCTCATTAGCTCAAGCAGGCTAGGTGACTATTCGTCGCCGCCCCATTTCAAACGCAGCGCCAATACAGATACACATCGTCATCTCCCTCTGTACAGAAAGACGCCTTTGAGCACGAAGTCGCGGGATCGAATCCCGGCCACGGCTGCCGCATTTCGATGGGGGCGAAATGCGAAAACACCCGTGTACTTATTAGATTTAGGTACAGATTAAGGAACCGTAGGTGGTCGAAATAGCCGCAGTCCTCCATTATGGCGTGCCTCATAATCAGAAAGTGGCTTTTGCACGTAAAACCCCATAATATAGAAAGACTCCTTCTCCTGCTGCCGTGGACGCTTCCGCTGTTCAGGTCTATCGTAACTTCTAACACGACTATACGAACAAGATAAAAAAAGAAAAGAAAACCAAACAAACTCTAAAAGAATTGATTGTTGACGTAGGTTACACATATGCAGACAGGACGATAAAAAAAGAGAAGCGTCGTTTAAGTATAGGGCACACGACATTACAATCTTTAACTAGTTCGCGGTTGGGTTAAGAATGAAACTGGCGTTAAATTTCGCTCTTGCATTCGTTTTCAACGTGACTCCGCATTAATCTGTGCCTACTTTTTTTCTTCCCCTCAGGTTATCGTGATCATCGGAGCAGTGTGCGGCATGGTGACGGTGCTGATGGGTAACGTGTACGCGCTGACGCGCATCGTGTACGCCATGGCCGAGGACGGGCTGCTCTTCGCCTGGTTCTCGCGCGTCCACCAGCGGACGCAGCTGCCGCTGGCCGCCATGTACGCCTTCACGGTGCTGTCCGCCCTGCTGGCCATCTTCCTGGACATCCACACGCTGGTCGAGATGATGTCCATCGGCACGCTGCTCGCCTACCTCGTGGTTAGCGCCTCGCTCATCATCGTGCGCTACATGCCTGTCTCTAGGCTCATGGTAAGCCTGACACTGACACATGCCCAGTCGCCAAGCGGTTTCTGGCGGCTTCGCAGATCGTTTTATTTTTATTTATTTATCACGCACTGCGGACCGAATACGGTCTGAGCAGGAGAGGCAGAACACGAAAAGGACAAAAATATTCGACCTTGAAAAAAAAGAAACACGCTTACAGACAAAAAGACACTAAAAATGGACGATGAATGATTATACGAAACTGAACGAGATATTTCACGCATAAGAAAAAGCCATAAAAGAAAAGGAGCAACGAGCAACGTTAACGTCACGGCTCATCACCGAAAATGCATTCTGGCGGCCCAAATCACTCATCAGGGGCAAGAAGGACAGAATCCTGCGGCAATGCATTCCAATCTATGATTGTATTGGGGGAAAATAAGTACTTATAAACATCCGTACGAGCAAAAATAGGTTCAATAAAGCGTTGATGCTTATGACGAGATTCTTCAAATGATAGTTTAGTTATATGTATTTTTGGGGATCTATGCCTAGTTTCGAAAAATATAAACGGCTGAGAAACTTAATTCGAGCAATTGTTCTGCGCTCTTTTAAGCATTCCAGCTTTGCTTCCTGCCACACAGCAGATTGAGACTCCGGGCGTATATAGCGGCTACATATAAAACGAACCGCTAATCTATGAATTTTTTCAATTTTTTCCTTATGTACCGTAGTGTGAAAGTTCCACGCAACACTTGCGTATTCTCGAAAATGTGTTACTATGCCTTTGTAGGCGTTCTTTCTTAGTTCGTCTGATGATCTTCGTAACTTGTGTTTTAGGAAGCCTAAATTTTTACCAGCTGAAGAGCATATGTTATCAATCAATCTGCGCGGTCCATTTAAGCCTGGACTTAATCGTAATCCTTCAATGCTTATGTTCTTCTACGTGTTTGATAATGTTACCGTTTGTGTTACACGAAAACACCAGTTTGCTTCTTTTATTAGTAAGACACGTCTGTACTGTTTATTTTTTTCAAAATTAATGATAATGTCTCACTTAGCACACTATTCTGCCAGTAATTTTAGGTTCACATTCAACTCAAGTTGGTCAGAAACATAATTTATGGTTTTAAAAATGACACAGTCGTCGGCAAATAATTTAACTCAAACAGTTGATTTGACAGAGTCTTCCATATCATTGATATAGATGTTAAACAAGGCTGGTCCTATTACAGATACCTGGGGTGCTCCCGACTAAACATCTAAATTTCCAGAGCAAAATCCGTCTATATCTACATATTCTTTACTATTAGTCGAATAAGGTATAACCTAGTTGATTATTTCGGAAGGTATACCAGTTGTTTTCATCTTCAGGATTAGTTTATTGTGAGACACCGTGTCAAAAGCTTTGGAGAAGTCCAAAAATATTATGTCCACCTGAGCATTCATATCTAGAACTTTAGCAAATTCATTAATGGGTGCCATTAACTGCCTGTTAGGAGAAAAGCCTTGTCGAATCCCCAAGCTGTGCATTGTGTATGATATTGTGTTCATCCAAAAAGTTATATAAATATGTCCCCAGAATACGCTCTAACACCTTGCAAGAAATACACGTAAGGGGAATTTGTCGATTACTACTGAATTATACAGGGCTACCCTTCTTAAAAACCGGAACAAGACGAGCCAGGAGCCAATTTGTCGGTGCTTCGCCGGTTTTTAAGGACTTATTCAGTACTATGAGAAGAAACCTACCTATCAGCTGTGCGTACCTTTTAAGAAAAATAGCCGGAATTTTATCTAGACCTGTTGACTTCTTTCCGTCTAACCGTAAGAGCAGTTCCACTACACGCTCTAAGGATATGGGCAGACCGCCTGATCCATCTGTTGCGGGAGTGACATCAAAATCTTTGTCCGGCTTTGAAAACACGCTTTGAAAATGATAACTAAACATTTGCGCTTTTGCCTGCTGTCTGTAACGAAAGTTGCTCAACACCACCTGCTCGATACGTCGATGGCCCTTGTCCCTCAAGAAATGCAAGAATTTTAGTGGGCTTTCTGATGCAAAATGCCCAAGTGTTTCAGCAAGGTAACCTTCCCGGGACACTCACATTTTATACTCAAGGGTATTTTTCAGTTCTTTAAGCACCTTGTCGTCAGCGCACTTTAGTTTTCTGCGGCTCTTTAGCCTATGTTTTATCTGGAGCAGCTCCCTGGTGATCCAGGACCTTTCTCGACCACCCTTCTTTCAGTCTGTTCGGGATAAGGTTTTCTGTACAATGGTGACACCACGATTTTAACTCGGTCCATAATACGTCGATGTCCTCGTCACAAAAATGGAACAGAGGGTTCTTCTAAAAAAAAAAAAAAGCGCAATTTGAACATCGTCCGCGGCAGAATAACCTTTCACAACCACAGGTTTCGCTTTACAAGAACCCACCCTTCGCGGGAAGATACAAGTAAAATAGATCAGATTGTGACCTAGATGAAATGCCATCGTGAAGCTGCGTCACACGATCCTGAACGTGGTTTGAGCAAAATAAAATGTATAAATTGAGGAAGCAGAATCTGTTACACGTGTTGGGACAAGGACCGTTTGATTAAGGTAATATGCAAGATCAGAAACAAAGGAAACCGCCCATACGAGCTGCCTTTAAGGAATCATCCGTCAAAGATGGTGTCAGCTCCTAATAGTGTCGCGAGGCAATCGGGATCACCAGCTCCCACGCTGTGTGGGGGCACTCGATCAACCTGTCGACTTTTGTAATTAGTCCTCGCTTCGCTAGCGATTGTAGATGCTTCCTGCACAATTTTCTTTTCTCACGTGAAAAGTTCTAAAAATCGTTCAGAGTTAGCGCTAAAATGGTTAGATATTGCTAAAACCGCATGTAATTAAATATATTATAGCATTATCGGTTATATCTTTGCAGCCGTACTATTCACTCGCTTTGCTTTGTTAAAGTTGTATAGAGAAAAAAAAAGAAACGTTACACAATCATGTATGTGTCGCGTCAACAGATGGAGCCGTTGTCACGACACATGAGTCTCAGTCGGAGCCAATTTTCGCCTCTCGTTTGGCGTCCAGAGGTGCATAGCTCGGCCATACCTTGGTCGACCCGAGCGGGGGTGGTCGCATGTGAGAAAGCTCACTTCACCATGAGTGAGCTTTCACGGGACAGAAAATGAAAAACCTTGGAAACAAATTGCGTATAAAAGTGCAAAGCTTAGCGTCCGGCGAGTGGTGAACACCAACATATAAAGCTCTCCCGCGACGCGTACAAGAAGGCCCACCACGTGGGGATTTAGAATTAAAAAAAGATTACCCTCCGCCGATGAAAAGCAAAAGGCAATAAACGCGACAAACACGACATTGAAAGATTATATAGGGTGCCCCAGCTAACGTTAGCCAAACTGTTCAAACGAAAAAAAAGAAAGAAGATTAGAAATACGTGGTGCAAGGTACGATTCTAATATCTGTAGGGTGTTTGGTCGTCAGAACGCCGAGGACCGAACGGCGTACGGCTTATAATTCTATCTTGCATCGTGTTTTTTTTTAACCTTTTTCGTTTCGTTGAACAGCTTGGCTAGCGTTAGCTAGAGCTCATGGTGCAATAAACATACCATGATGACACTAAGAGAGGATTAAACGCTATCAAGAGGAGACAGCCGGTAGAAAGTTGTGAAAGCAGTTTTGAACACGTGGGCTTATCCGTGGAGTGCTTGTGGAAATTTGGACCTGAAGATTCGTTGGGATGCTGATTCTTCGCTGACGAAGATGGCAGACTCGCACTGCGTGTCATTTAGACTCACACTTTATATATATATATGCAGGAAGAGAGATAGAGAGACAGAATGATTAGGTGAGGTAACACATCAGGTTAGATAGCGCGAATTAAGTGCTGTCCAGTCCCCAGTGACGTACCGCCGAACCATGCGACCATTGCTAACGTTTCGAGGGATTCGCTTGTTATTTTCCCCCGTTTTTCATTTTAACTTTAGTAAACGTTCCATCTGTTTTCGATCCACGCGCACAAACACCCCTCAGGGCGAAGAAAGCCAGGAACCGGCGGACATGACGAAGCCCTGCTTTACGGACGACGAGAGCATCTTCGACGGCGCCGGCGACGTGGCCGGTCGACTGCGGGCCACGTTCGCCTTCCTGCACCGGCTGTACCCTTTCAACCAGCCGCCGGGAATCGTGGTGTCCTACTGCATCACCACGCTCACCCTGGACGTCTTCCTGCTGAGCTTCCTCACCCAGCTTCTCCTGGAGCCGATCTCTGGGGGAAGCTTCTGGGCCATACTGCTCGTGGTGCTGCTCTCACTGGTGGCGCTCTTCTGCTTCGTCGTCATCCTCATGCACCAGCAGTCCACGGCGCTGCTGCACTACAAGGCGAGTCAGATCTGTCGCGGCCTGTGTTGTTCAGTCAAGTTTGATTTTAGCTATGCAAACTTGGTATTACCAGGTCAGCTTTTCTTCAGGATATTTAGCTGTACCACCTAAAGTGTGGGCCAATCCCGGAAGTAGCCGAGCCTAAATTGTGGCCATCTACCAAGGCACGTGCAATTGCTTATGTTCGGCTCTTCAATGAGCGTCTTGGACGCCAACTTGGGCAGCTGCGTATGTGCTACTGGGCTTGCGCGTACTTCACGGCGGCGCCGCCAGAAGGCGCAGCGTGTCCACAGGGAAGGGGGAGAGCGGATCCCGATTGCAGCACATGACGCGCTTTGTCTATTCTCATACTTGGATGGACATTGTACGTGAGTCTTGTCCGAAATTTTTTCGCACGGCATGTAGAAAAGAATGGCTGGGAGGACTCACGTAAACGCCAATGAATGATGGACAAAGTGTGAAGACCGCTTAATTTAATACGACACAGCGATCAAATACTGGCTAAAGAAGGATGGGAATCACATACGTCACAAAATCATGTGCTATAGTGCTCTCGTTCCAAAAAAATGTAGTTGCCTTCATTAGCCATGTAACGGATTTGTATTTCTCGTTACAAATTGACTGCCCATTACTTCATTTTGCAGACGATGCGTTTTGATCTATTTTGGTAGTGCGATCGGAAGGTAATGAAATATTATTTTGCCTGATGTTTTGTTGTGATTTTGGGATACGGGACGTTAGTGATTTTTGTAGTTTTCTCAAGTTTCTCTTAACAAAAATTTCATAAAATTTGCATGTGCTTAGTAAGGCGTTCCTCATTACGCACACAGTTTCTTCTAAGAATATTGAGAAATGTTGTAATTCTGACATTTTTAAATTGTTGCATTTGAGTACTGTTGTCTTGTTACATTTAAAATATAACTAATGCATTTGGTTCATTCAAAGCGCTGTCAAATATTGTTCACAAAGTGGACTCCTGACTGAACCAAAAGGGTAACATTCAGATTGTAATTAGTTGCGAAATGCATTTTTTTAGCATCGACATGACATATCAGAACAATTTGGCGAATACCATTTTTTGATTAACAAAATCTGCTTAAGATAACAACTAAGCAGTGTGTCGCAGAGAAAATTTTGTTATTTCCCGACATAACCTTGCTTTTGCCAGTAAAAACGCAGACTAAATTTTCCAGAAGTAGCGCTTAAGTGTTCAGCTGTAGACCATCAGGCTCGAAATTCATGAGGTACATAATTTCCCACATTCTTTAACAGTCATCTCTTTGCGAAATATTTCCTGGCACTTACTCTAGCTTTCCTTTTTGGATTGGTATTGAGAGAGGGAGAGAGAGACAAAACTTTATTGAAATTTGCTTGGGTCAAGGATTGCTGCCCTGAGCGAGACATCGGCGAACTTCATGGAGCTCGAACTCGTGAACGCGGCTTGACCATTGTTGCGTCCTGTGTGGAAGTTGAAGGCACACGTGGAAAGGTTAAATTCAACCAATTTTTTTTTTTTTCTGAGAAGGTCCGTAGCACTCAAGGTGGCAACAATATACGATACACGACCGCAGCCAAGGGAAAATAACGAGTTGTGCACTTTCCTCATGGTAGTTGCAAATTCCTGTAGTGTCAAAACCGTTGCAACAATACTTTACAAATCAATACAATGCATGACAAAGAATTCGATATGGTGCACGTTTTCACTCAAATACTTAACAACATAGCGCGGCAACAATTAACTCGCACATGCCGGTGAATCCCCTGTCAAACATATTGGAGGCGTAGTACGTTATTGCTACTGAAGGGCCGGAGACAGATGGGCGGTATCAATGTTCCAAGTAAGCTTTCATTTCTCTTAAGTTAATTTCATAAATAACACGTGAGTATTTGCCACGAGCAGCCATATCATTCACGCCATTTCCCTGAAAGAGACTTTTTCCACCTTTTCACGGCTGTGTTCGGTTCCTGTGGGGGATAATATTCTCTTCTTGCTATACACAATCGTGATTTATCTCCTTTTCACTAACCTGCAGCGGAGTGGCCATAGTTTTATTTGCATGCCAAGACAACTCATACCTGCAGTTGTACTTGCACGTGTCTTACACGCTACGCTTTTCAGTTTTTGCATCATTGGATGTAAACGGCAAGGAAATGTCCATATTTCTTCGCCCAAATTCAATTTCTTTTCTTTAGTTTCGAAAGTTCCTAAATATCTATGTGATTTCTACTCGTTTACAGATGCCGCTGGTGCCGCTCCTGCCTACCTTGAGCATCATCCTCAACGCCACGTTGATGACAACGCTGCAACCGCTTACGTGGGTGCGGCTGCTTATATGGGTGGCCGTAGGTAAGCTACTCGCGAATGATCGTAGCACATTGCGTCTCGATACACGTCTCTTGGAGCAACACACGAATAAATAGCGCGTGCGTATGTGGAAGCCCCATCATTCTAGCTGGAGCCGTGAACAGTCACTAGTGACCGCATATGCAGTGGCTCGTATCACGCTCAGGGTGTGTACCAGCCGCAAAACTGTGGCACCTGCTCAGTCAACTTCCCGACGGTATTTGCCGACTTCGCTTTCGTCTATTCGTTCTGCAGCCGCTCTGCGGTTTCCGCGCACCGGCTGTGACTCTGCCCAACGCATTCGCCCAGACAAGCAGCGCGACTTCTTGTATTGCTGGATGAACTGTTCCAGAGTTCTTCAGCCGTCACTATCTGTCCTAATTAATGCGCGCCCACGAAATGTAAGCAAACATTAAAGAGACAAATTATTGCAGCTGTGTCAGCAATTACCCTTCTACAATAAAAAAAAAAAAGATTTGCCAGAGACGCTTAAGGCTGCTTACGCGTGGGAATGCGAAATCATTATACCGTTTGTAGACCTCGGAACGTCATGAACGCGCTCATAAACGCGTCACAAAGGTACGCACTAGGCACACCTTCAGTAAGCCACAACCGCGGAGAAACAATGGCGTTGGGGAAGCGTGCTCATTTCGCAACCCGGACGCCCGGGCTCGATTCCCTCCCGAACCGAAATGTACCGAATTTTCTTTTCAAAGCAATTTATTTACTTCGTTTACAGGAACCTCCCTGAGAAATATGACTTAAATCCGAGGACTTTTTGACGTATTTTGTTACTCTTTGCGGCGTCGGCCATTTGTGGTACGTGGTCATTTGCAAGAGCGACCTGTTCCAAATAATCGTTTGGGTTTGCCTCTGCAGGTGTCGGCATTTGGGCACCAAAGGCGAACACCCGGATTTGTAGTACTCACTTTGACGCGATCTCCGCGGCTCCACCGTTCCCCTTTGGGGCATGTTTTCTTTCGTTGCGCTGCCCAGCTCGATGGCTGGTACAAGACTTTGTACATGTAGTGTGGTGTTTCATTTTGCTATTGTTCTTTCATATATTGATGCGGAAGCATTATATGCTCCATGAAGCGGAAAATCCGGCGTCCGTCCACCCTTGTTGCGTTCTCCAGGGTAGCGTACCTCACCGCTGCCGACCAGTTGTTGCGACGCCTATTTCTCGAAGCCCGACCGGCGTTACTATTGGGTAGCGTGGCGTTGTCGGCGGACTGCAGACATCCGGTAGACCATGGCGACCAGGCAAAGACGAGACGATTTCTAGTGCGAAACTTGCACGATTCAATGGTTGGTGAAAGATCTAAAAGAAGAGAATGAAGTGGAAAGGGTTCTTCTAAAGTCACACACACACAAAGGGGCCTGGAAGCACTGCGGGGCGCCAGACAGACCGGCAACCCCTCGAGACAACCATAGCAAATTAGGAATCCATTCGTCGTTTCGCTTAGGCATGCACACACGAAGAGACCTGTAAGTACTGCGGGGCACCTGCCAGACCGGTAACCACTCGAGACAACCACAACAAATTGGGAATTCACTCTTTGTTTCGATGAGGCAAGGTGGTCGAGCATTCTTTCTGCCCGGGGTGCTACACGCCAACCGTAACACCGTCCATCAGGTAACATCCGATAGTACGAAAACCCACGTGACCAGGGATGACATCACGTTTCAATGTCAAGTAAAACTGATCTGGTCCACACACAGACAAGTGACTTTGCCCAATTCGAAAATAGAGTTGACTTACGTTCAAGACCGCCCTGGCTCACCCACAAAATTTGGGGAGCCCACTCTCAAAATTGACTCTGTTCAATTTGAGTACGTGGCCAAGTGATCGCGTCATGTGACATAGTCACGTGACCATGTAAGAACCTTAAGTTACAAGGTCACATGACCAAGTGATGACATAATACGACAATGTCACGTGACATGGACGTCGTTATGGTTGACACGTTGAAAATGCTATTGCATTCAATGCACGTAAGAGGCCTAAGTGTCTCTGTAACTTTCACAGCGAAGATGTTTATGCGGACCCTGTGCCGTCGTTGTCGGCGTTCGCTAAAACTCTAGTCATCAGCAATGGCTCGAGCGTCATCGTCGTCTTCCACAGCTGGCTCCGTTGCTGATTGTCATTCCAGTGTCGAATTTCACCTCTCTTGTGTCGTCGTAATGGGGAGGCCGCGTTTACGGGGGTGGTGGTGGTTGTGGTGGTGGTGGTTAACTTTATTGAAAGGGGGAAGGGGAAAAGGGGAGGTGGCTGAGGGATCGGGTTCAAGTAAGACCCTGGGCCTGCTTGGCCTTCTCCGCCCAGTCCAGCAGTTCAAGCTTCGGTCGACGTCCCCGGAACTGAGCCAGGCTGTCCAGTCAATCTCGCTGCTGACGGGGAGATGAGAAAACGGGAGCGAGGTGCATTCCCACATTATGTGTGCGAGTGTCCCTGTTTGTGAAGAGGGTCGCTTTCCTTGTATGAGCCATTGCTTAAGGGGGTGTGAGCCATTCATTGTCTTACGTGGTGGACCGATTTAAATTTTGGAGAAATTTAATTTTGAAGAATCGCAAGCGGCAATCCCGGGAGGATGCTGCTAACTACGCCACCGAGCAAACTCGAGACATCGAACGCGAACGATAACGGCGGACTGCGGGCATACCGTCACTGACGTCGTTCTCTCCGTCGCAGCGGAACGTGTGTGTAATCGCATTAAGACGCACAAAGACGTCAAACGTCAAACGACGCCAATGAATCGTCAAAACGATTGCAGCGCCCGCATCTCCAGTGGTGGGCCATGCGCCCAATATACGGAGATTTGGATTAGTGGTTCCGCATATTCCATCTCCACTACAACTATGCGAAAACCACGAGTGGTGACTACTCTTGATGAAGAAGCTGCCTACCACGAACGTCAGCGAGAGTTGGCTCGTGAACGGTATCGTCATCGTATGGCCGTCCCCTAGCTGTGCGCCACCAAAACCTCATGTGCAAGAAAAGAAAGGAAAAAATAATCACTGGGAGAACCGCAAAAAAAAAAAAAGGAAAAGAAACTCCTGAAGCATGCTCACCACGCGAAGCACGCGAAAGCCAAAATGAGGGGAAAGAATGGTAAAAGAAAAGATTAACGACATGGACTGCTTGCGAAGTTTGACTTACATGGTGTAACAGTCGGTGTAACTAACACAACTTCGCGAGAACAGGGCGAGAACGCGGGAATTCTCTTCACCTCCCGGCACCATCCTCCTCCGGTGCTCGCCTCCCTCGCTGCGACAAACATAATTTCACCGATTTCACCTACGGGGGCATTTACGCTTTGAGAGAGAGAGAGAGAGAACAACTTTAGCGAAAATGCCTGCAGAGTCGGTTAGGCTCCCTCCACGCAGGGAGGACAAGCTTTTACCGCGACGCGGCCACTACGTCAGTCTCGTGCATTGTGCTCCTCGAGGTCTTGGTTCCTCGCTACTTCCGCGGATCCGAGAGGGCCGCCGCCCCCTTCCTGGGGGTGCTGCCCCCCTTCTCCTCGGTTTCGCGTGGTCGCCGCCTCTCTAGAGCTGCCGAGACCTGCTGGACGGCCTTGAGTTGTGTATCTTGGTCATAGCTCCTCGTTGCAGCCTCTAGCTGCGGCGGGATCGTCGTCTTCTCGCTGGCTTCTCGTGGATTTATACTACAGTCCCAAAGGATGTGAGCCGCGGTGGCTCTCTCCTTAGCGCACAGTCTACACACGTCACTCGCGTACACGCTCGGACACACGTGCTTAGCTAGCACAGGGGTGAGCAGGGACCCCGTCTGTAATTGCCTGTATAACACTGCCTCCTTCCGGGTAAGCCCCGGGTGAGGTGGCGGCATAGTCTGTCTATTAAGTCTGTACCACTTCACTATTTCGTTGAAGGTGGTCATCTTGTCCTTGGCACTTCACCGCGACCAACACTCCGAGTCGGCCGTGCTTGCAGCTGCGCGGTTGGTTAGTCCTCGCGCGGCCGAGTTGGCCGTCTCGTTGTGGTTCACGTTCCCGCGTTCCGACACGTCACTGCCCATGTGGGCCGGAAACCACTTGATCACCACAGCGCTTTTGCGTCCGATGTCTTCGGCCTTGCGCAGTATGCGCACAGCCTCACTGCATACCCTACCCTTGGCGTAGTTCTTCACTGCCGTTCTAGAGTCACACAACACTGTAGTGCATCCGGGGTCGGAGACGGCCAAGGCGATGGCAACCTCCTCCGCCCGGTGCGCCTCTCGAGTCCGGACGCTCGCTGCGGTCTTCGTTGCACCCGTCGATGCCCTGACAGCCACCACCACCGCGTATGCGTCGCTGCTCCCTCGGTACTCCGCCGCGTCCACGTAGACGGCGCCTTCTTCTCTGGTGTGGAGGTCCACGAGAGCCCTGGCCCTCGCAAACCTCCGCTCCTTGTTGTGCTCGGGGTTCACGTTCCTCGGGATCGGGCAGACCCTAAGCTTTCTGTTGATGTTTTACGCTGTGCGTAAAAAAATAATTACAGATTCTTTTAAGATCTGTCTTAACCGGTGAGCGGCGAAAGCCTACTCTTCCTCCTCTTATCATTCGCCTCTTTCTCTTTGCCTCATCTCTTTCTCTTCTTTCTTTTGGTGATTACTGTTCACTACTAACCACATTTAGTCAATCGTAATCAATTGTGGTCAGTACAAGCCGTCGTTAGACATGTTGGTCGTATCACATTCATTAATAGTCACTACAAGTAATTTCAGTCATTATTAGTGATTACTGGTCATTACTGAGCATCTTTAGTCATTTCTAATGAATTGTAGTCGTTAAAAGTTGTCGTTAGACACATTCGTAATTTCGTAGTCATTACTAATCATTACAAATCATTTCAGTCATTATTAGTCATTACTACTCATTACTAGACATTTCTAGTCATTTCTAATCAATTTCGGTCATTACGAGCCTTCGTTGGACGGGCTGGTCATTTCGGAGTCATTAGTAGTCATTACAAGTCATTATTAGTCATTATTAGTCATTAATAGCCATTATTAACCTCTACCAATCTCCTATAACGTCATTATTCACTAACTGTCACTATCAATCTTTATTCATTCTTTAATCTGTCTTTCATCTGTCTTCATATGGCGTGACGACGCTTCGGCGGAAACTCCGGCGGTCAGGTCTGCTGAGACAAATTTGAGCATGAGCCTTTACAAAGGCTTTGGGCTTAAAAAGAAAGAAAAAAAAAGAGAAAAAGAAAAGCCATTCTTACCCTAAGGTTAGGCTTGCTAGGCGAGGAAAGAAGCAATAAGGAATAATGCGTGGCGACGCCGCCTGGGAAGTTTCCGCGCCAATACGCCGTGACGTCACAGATTTTCATGGGGTTGGCTTGGTCCTGCTACATTTCTTATTGGTAAAGATCGAATGACTTTTTGTTAGAGCCAAAGAGGGAACTTGTCAGACATCAATAGTATTTACTGAGTCACATTCAGCAAAGCATGAAAAAAGAATGCTGCGAAATCTGTGACGTAACACTGAGGTACCGGCACTGCTGCGTCGGCGCGAAAAAGAATGATACGTTCTTTTCGTCTTTTAATAAACAACCCTTTACAAAGAAATTACCGAAACTGGAGTTCTGAAAGATTAGTTTATCACTCTAAATTGATTTAATGTTTCTTCTTTGTGTTCATTAGGCGAAGAAACGCGCGGGCGTGCGCGAACTCACCGCGTATTTCCTTCCTCCCACTCCACTATCTCATCTTTCTATTCCCCCTTTCCCGTACTCCTGTGTAAGGTAACCTTTCTGGTTAACGTCCCTGCCTCCTTTCCTTCTTTCCTCCTCCTTCTCCTTAGCGTCCGTCGAACCTTCAGATACTCGCAGGTTGCCTGCCTTATCGAACAGATGGATAAATTGCCACGGTAATACATGCTGTGGCTCATCGTTGACACTGAGTCTCGCATCTCTCGAGAACTCCAGCACCAAGCCTCGCCCGCGCTGCACCGAACTTGCCGCGCTGCACGCTGCAATTAAGGCTCTCATATTGATGAGCCGCGTGCTGCCGCAGAGTCAGCCCATTTGCGAATGGTTGGATGGGGCCGCGGAAACTCGGGTCTGTCAAAGCGCTTCATTCAACCGCGACGTCACTACTACTCAGGATGCGGAGGTCCGCGTGTTGGGGCGGCACTGCGATAAGGCACAAGGTCGAACGATTCCACTGAGGCCCGTAATCAACTGCGGCTAGGAAATGCATTATTCCCGGTTAGCGCATTGCGGGAAGACGCATTAGAAAAAGAAAAATGAGTGCGAGCAACTGCGCAGGATGCGGCACATCAGTGTTGTTGAATTATGCGGGAGCCGATGTGTGCACACTGTCGGACAAGGTTTGATTGCAGGCGGCACAGAGTAGCATCGCCGCCGGAGCCCTGCTTCGTGTTGGTGCGTGAAGCCATTGCTCGCATATACATACTAAAGAAAGAAAGAAAGAAAGAAAGAAAGAAAGAAGGAAAGAAAAAAGGAAAGAAAGAAAGAAAGAAAAAGAAAGACGGGCTTTCGGACTAGCCAGAACGCCTCAAGCTAACGATGCATTAAGGATACCTGTTCTATGTCTGTGTACTTGCGACTCGCTATATGATTCACGTAAGTGGCCCCGTTTGACGGGAAACAAATGACAGCGTCGCTGCATCTTCGGTGTTCGGCCTGGGGTTTTCTGTTGCTGCGTGTGTGGTTTGCGCTGCCGTTCTCCTAATGCGTATGTCAGCCAACTGAACCAAGTATCGGTCTCATTTTACGCGCGGGAGTCGTTGTCGGCGTCCGAAAGAAGTGGAGCAAACTTTTGCTCGACCAGAATGTCTCGGAACACGTTCCCGCATTTTTGAAATGCAGAACAATTAGCATACGGATAACGACTGCAGCATCTACTGAAGTCATTCTAGTGTAGAGAAAACACACACGAACATAACGCGATTGTTTATGACGTCATCTTTAGATCTTTTCGAACCTATCCGTCACTGTTGCTACCGTGCATTTTCACACTGCTTTCAGCGGATAACCCAACTGCTTTCATTTGTCAACGTTAAGTAGGTTGCTTGTTGTTGCTTAAGTATATTGCTTATGTTTTGTGCGGGCTGTGCATATGTGGCGTGCACTGTGCATATCATGTCATTTCATTTCTTTTCGTCATACCCATGATAGGCATACCGCCATCATACCGCAATACCGCATATCATGATAGCATGATACCCATCATAGGCACACTCATATCATGATACCCAGGATAGGCATGCCGCATATCATGATAGCATGATAGGCATACCGCGAGGCAAATCTCTCCAGGATTCATTAAGGGGCTCTCTTTTTCTCTCTTTCTCTCTCAACCCTCCACAATCGAACATTTTCTCTGAATTAATAACTCTAACTTTGAGCTCTAGCTTAGCTAATACAGGAGCGCTCGTAACAAAAGAACTTTAGTGTCGGAGGAAAAGCAGTTAAGTGAAATGAAACCGCTATCTGTAGAATCTCAGAAGAGAACACCATCTTGCACATAATAGAAATGTTTCTTCGTGGCGGGCTGCGATCGTAAATACTTGGGATTCTCGGTATGTCACAACGACCTGAGCAACGTCACGACACGGCCTGTTTTTCCAGTGCTGCCGAGCAGTACAATTTATCGCGAATGGGCCCACTTGCTTACTGCTGTTAAGGGAAAGAGAAATGGAGATATGAAATAGACGAAAGGCATGAACGTAAACGGGATACGCGTCCGGTTTGCTACCCTACCCTTGGAGAAGGAAATGAGGGAGGAAAAGAGAGAGGAGGAGAGAATATTATTGTTGCGCGCACGCTTTAAGATGCGCAGCAAGTATAAATTGTCGCAGAGACTTGTCGACTTGAGGTTGAGAAACGCGCACGGCCATGGTTCAAGTATACATTCATTTACGAAAAGTCATGATGTATACCTACCTACGACGTGGCAGCACTGCATGCATGGCGTCGAGTTCTTGTAAGGTGCTTCAAGCTGTCGGCGTCTGCAGCTTAGTAAAGGTGCGCGAAAAGCATCACCCAGTGACTGCAGGATATCTACGACTTCCCGGTCTTGCTCTGGCAATTTCGAAGGAGCTGACGGGGAGTGGGGCTAATCGCATTACCGTTGACAATTATCGGGAGATGTTTTCTGCTGAAATTTTTATAGAGATATTGAGCGATTATAAGTGCAAGCGTAAAGATTTCGGCTACTACAGTCGATGTCACAGGCGGATCCTCAAGAGCCTTGCCCAGACAGGGACTCGCCGAGGTGACCGAACGTTTTTAAAAGGAATGATATCCTCTATTTGGCGCATAATAGCCTGAGTTGCTTATGCTCCACTAAACCCAATACAATACAATACAATACAATACAATACAATACAATACAATACAACACAATACAATACAATACAATACAATACAATACAATACAATACAATACAATACAATGCAGTCGGTGCGTTGTCGAAGTCGTGTTGAGCATTTTTCCTCGAGTGCTCAGCTATAGCGTTTACTGTCACGTGTCCGTGGCCACGTCGCCCTTGTGTTACTGCAGACGCGTCTTGAAGTTTACTGTCTCTAATATAGATGGCATTGAATTCGGCGCACGGTATCGTTAAATGCATGCGCGTGTATACCACTTTCCCGTTGTAGCCAAGGCGCAAAGGCTGTTTCGGGACGCAAAGCTTCCATCTCGCTCACTGCGCGTCTCGATGGCTCGCAGGGCTCCTGGTGTACTTCAGCTACGGCATAAGACACAGCAAGCTGAACCCGGACAGCGTCATCTCGCCGCAGACGTCCCTGCTTGCCATGGAGTCACGGGACCAACCTCGCAAGTGGGGCGCCATGGATCAGGAAGTGACGTCAGCCACAGGCGTGACGGAAGCGGGCGACAGCACTGACGACAAGCAGCCGCTCGTGCCGTCTTCTCCACCGCCTCCGAAATCCGCATCCTAGGTGTACACGAGTGGCTATGCTGTGAATTGTTCGCTGTTGCACCACACTCGAGTTATACTTGTCGCCGTGCGGAGACAGACGTGCGCGCGTTGTCGAGTTGGATAATTCGAACGGAAGAGCTTTTATCCGTTTCGTTAGGGCAACGATTTCCTCTGCTAGGCCTGGATCTCTGTATATCCTTGTTTGTGAAGGGTTGTGTTGGTCCGGGACTTCAGAGAGAAAGCGTTTCGGGAGTCCAGAACGTTGAATAGACCCCTCAGCCCAATGCCAGCGCTTTATGTTGAACAACCGCGCTGAACATTTATTTTCCCGCTTATTTACGACATTGCGGGCTTCACTACCCTAGCAATGTCTCGCTGCCAGTGAAGCAAGCAGTTCGAGCAGTTGTAGCAAGTAAGACGAGGCCAGAGCCGAAACTGAGATAACTGAGCGCTAACGGTAAGGTGACATCAGAAGCTTAGTTATTGCTGAATTGGGGCACTCGTTCCAAAGCCGAAAGTCCGTGCGTCAAGCCTACGATTGAGAGAGAAGCAATTTATTCAGCCTTTGAAGATTTGGAGACGTAAATAAACCAACACCTCGTTGGAGCATTCCGCAAATTCTTTCACATTGAGGAATGCAGCGCTAGAGGGCATCTGCTTCGCAGGATTTAAGCAGTTCCTGCGCATCTCAGAGTTTTCTGTCCAGGCGCATCCAGTTAAACAGGGATCGACGACAGAGAACTTATCAATGTATACGACGTCTTGTTGACGTCTTGTTGCGACTAGTTTCTATCTGTCGACACGACAGATGAAAACGTATGTAAATATATCACGTTAGGCCTGCGACAAAAAAAATCTGCTCTCGGAATAAAATAATGCGCATCGCCGAAGTGACACGAGATCGTATCACACTAACGAAGTACTTATGGCTACTAATTAAATATCCGTCGATTCGACGGGAATCTCTAACGTGACAACGGTGCGTCTCAAAGAACGACAAAACACTGAATTCTGTCGCGTACTGCCCGAAATGAGCACCGGAAGATGCGGGAAGGATAAAAGTCGAGACTCGAGAGGAAAGGAGGAGGAGGAGGAAAGAAAGGGAGAAGGCAGGGATGTTAACTAGAAATTCCAAGAGCGCCGGAATTCACTAGGAACCAACTAGCCTGTAAAAAAGTACTTAAGAAAACACGGCTCTCTGGCTACGACAAATAGAAAGAAAGAAAGAAAGAAAGAAAGAAAGAAATCTCGTTATGGTTTCTCGCGATGAATTTATTTTTTCCAGGAAGAGGAAATACGCCTCTGTTCTTATTATACAGCTACTACGCGAAATCGCATAACATTTGTACTTAAAGGAAAATATAAATCGCCTCATTTGACTTAATGAATATATTGTTCAATTATGCAGTCGATTTCTTGGAAGAAAAAAAAGCTTGGCATAAAATACGTCTTTGCATAACAAATTTCTAGTTTTCCTCATATCAGAGTGCTCATTAAAGCTCGACTATATGTCTTTTGCATAACATGACTGCCCTACTTTTCCGCTAACGCAGGGAAAACGGTAATTTCAACATGAATGTGAGGGAAGTCACACGATAAGCGTTTTTGCGGTGGCTTAAAAGTCCTTTTCGTTTTATGTATAGCGCGATATACTTTATGGTGCTCTCAGTGATTTGAAATACCGACGGCGACGCGTGAAGTTAGAAGTCTGTGTTCGGAACTGTCGGTAGCCGTTGATTACTGTGGCGCCGATCATTCGAGTAAGCATGGTGTGTGTGTGAGGAAACTATTCCGAAGGAATAGACGAAATTTAAGTTGGTGGATGTCCTAATTTCTTTTTTTTTTTCGTTTCGTCGATAAATCTCTCTCGAACAAGTTTCCCAATTTCCGCCATGTTGAGACTAAACTTGGTTTTCTGAAGTTTGCAAAATAGATTAAACATAGATAGCCTAAATGCAAGCAAGTAATAATTGCTGTTGGTTATCTAATACTCCATAGGGTGCCTGGATAGTACCGCTTCTCTGCGGCACTGCTTTCGAAGCATCCTAAATACTTCTTGCTTGACAGCGCCATCTATCTACTGCGCACCGACTCGTAGAGCGCTTTAAGAGGCCTCCAAGACGTCGTTTTGGTGCGAATCTCGAAGGCTATGCGCGATGTCTTTGATATCGATCAACCAGGGGGCGACACCGCAACGGGCGACAGTACCGAAGCCGCATGAAGTGGCGTTGGCGCCTACATCTGAAAACCCTTCGGGGACGAAGTACGTAGCCACGGCAACCGTGCTCATGTGCAAGTATCATATGATATTTAAGGTTGCGAATCATAGGTTGTGGGAAATCATATAATGTGAGCAAAGTTTACTACAAATAAAGTTAAATGTGAGGTCATCAGATTATTTAGCGCGCAGTCACTGCCGAAGAGATGTAGCGAAATCATTTGAAGCACCAGTGCCAATGTCTTCTTAGGTGGCATGATGGTTTATCTTATTAGGTGCATTTCTTTTTCTTTTCCTCGGGTAGTAACTATTTGTACTATTTGCATCGCCTGCTAACCTGATAACGCACGATTTATTCGGGGAAAGCAGCACGAACTAAGGATGCGGACTATACGATGTAGAAGTCCATGAAGCCAGAGAAAGGAAGTTAATGGCTACGTTTATTGAAAATGTAGGAGTAAATTACGAAAATGAATCCGGGCGAAACTACACGTTGCCGAAGGTGGGGATCGAACGCATGTCCACCGCGTTGCTCGAGCGGTGCTTCACCAATTAAGCTACGAAGGCGCTATCCTCTCGTGTACATCTTTTTTTAAATATCTGTGTACGTGTGCAAACTTAGCCCTGAGAGTGTTAGCCAGCGCAGCCCACGGCCGAGGCGAGGCTTACTTTGTAGAGTACGTGGCCGACGAGAGCGCAGCAGCCTAGCGATCTTGGAGGCCACGCTGAACTTTCCATGCTGTGACACGTGATACCCTCATGCGATCTCGGAGGCCACGCTGAATATTGCACGCCGTCACACGCGATGCCCTCAGGTAGTCGTTCGGTTCACACAGTGTCTTCGGAGAACACAAGAAGCTATTTTATGGCAGTATTATTTAATGATAGCTGTGTTCTGCCGGGGAGGAAAAAAGTGACTTTATGCCAGCGGTGAGTGATTTCGCCCAAGGAAGATTGCCTTTATATGGCCACAAAACTCAATCAATTAAGTATGTGTGCCCGTCATGCACAACTCCTCTGTGGAATTCTAAGTGCTGTTGCGTAGAATCATTGATTGAACCATGTGTAACAGCACCGATTACGGTACTTACTGCGCTATTCTCAATCAAAGACTCAGCATTACCGAGTGGTGCGAGCTGGATTCTCGGGAGAAGGACATTCAGGGCTCTTTGAGAGAAAGGCAATCGCGTAAAAATGAAACGACGCTTGTTTTTCCAATCTTGCTTTTGCGAAATCGAGCAATCCAAAACCTTCATGTCTTTCATGTCAAGATTTAAACTACGTGGTTGCGGCGTCATTATCATGTGTCGTTTGTTTTTGCTTTGTCAGATGTTTAATCGTTAGATAGTACGGTGCTGCTGAAACACCGACTAGTCGTTTGTATGTGCGGGAAGCGCGCTACTGTGATCATAGGTTAAATGGCGGCCATATTTTATTTATTATTTATTGTTGTTATTGTACACTTAGATGTCACTATACTAGCTTGATTTTTTTTCCCTTCTACTTCTTGAATTATGCTGAGAACAATATTTTTGGCCATTGTGATTGTGATTTAGAGGCACTAAAAGGGTGCCTTCAATAAATAAAAATATGTTTGTTGCTAAGTTTGTGGCGTCGCTCTATTCATATTCCTATCCTTGTACAGCCGACCCCCCAAAAGCTTTAAGAGGGCAGGTTTTGCTAAAGAATTGACGTAATAGTTCTGCGGAAATCCGCAAGGTGGAGAGAAATAATTAATCTATAAATAAATAAATTTTAAAGGGAAAATGAGACATCCACCCAATCGAAGCAACTGCTGCAAAGGAAACCCATACGGGTTTCTTGAAAGAAAAGCCTCGAAGTTGAAGAAAGAAATCTCAGTGCCCTTCCACTCTGTGATGAAGGATGACCAGCGAAGCTGCGTATGTGGGCCCCTTAATGGCGAACTGCACCTCCGCCGCGGGTCGGCCTGGCGTTGCACTATCTCCCGGATCGGCCCACGCATGGGGAGTGCTTAACGCCTGCTTCACCTCCACCGCGAGTCGGCCCGGTATTGCACTATCTCCAGGATCGGCCCACGCACGGGGAGTTTTTTGCTTAAAACACGAAAATTTAATTAAATTGTGGGGTTTTACGTGCCAAAAACCACTTTCTGATTAGGAGGCACGCCGTAGTGGAGGACTCCGGAAATTTCGACCACCTAGGGTTCTTTAACGTGCACCACGGGTGTTTTCGCATTTCGCCCCTATCGAAATGCGGCCGCAGTGGACGGGATTCGATCCCGCGACCTCGTGCTCAGCAGCCCAACACCATAGCCACTGAGCAACCACGGCGGGTAAACACGAAAATTTCCTTGGACGGTAGAGGTATACAGCTTCGCTGTAACACTCGTCGTGGTCCGGGACTTGAACCCGGTACCACCACCTATCCAGGGCAGCCGCTCTACCATCTGAGCTGACCAGGCGCCTAGTGGATGGCAGGGCGAAGTCGAACTTGTCAACAACTACTCGAAGCAAAGGCAATATATTGAGGTAATAGTTCTGCGGAAACCTCCAAGGTGGAGAGAAGTAATTAATTTTAAAGGGAAGATGAGACATTCACCCAATTGTAGCAATTGCTACGAAGGAAACCCACACGGATTCCTCGAGACAAAAGCTTTGAAGTTTTTTCTTCAACTTAAGAGGCTTTTCTTTCAAGGAACCCATATGGGTTTCCTTTGTAGCAATTGCTACGATTGGGCAGATGTCTCAATTTCCCTTTAAGATCAATTTGCTAAAGAAAGCTCAATTTTTTTCCCACTTCGCCTGTAAGCCTGGGGAGAAGAGGCACACTGCAGTTAGAACTGCAGCCATTGTTGGAAGGTGCGAGTAGCTGATGATCATTGGCTTCATGCCGGACTTGGACCGGCGCTGTGCGGCAGTGTAAAGTGAAATTCTCACTCTCGACTGAAATTCGAGTTGAGACGCGTGTTGTTTGTAAGCGGAAGTGTCCACTATGGCACGTTTTCGTTTGATTGTTTGATTGCGGATGCAAATGGTTGTGGTGAAATTTCGTTTTTTTTTCCTAGGATTCCGGGCTCCGAAAGGCTTGACGGTAGGGGAACCAAATTTCAGGCCTTGGACAGCCGCATGATACACTATGCAATTGCTTCACCTTTGCCTCTTAACAATGATATGGCAAGATAAACAGCAGTATACCGCCCACGAAGCATAATATCAAGTGCGCGGTTACTGTCGTTAGTTTCGAAGGCGCAGTAAAGACAGTCACGCGTGACTGCTTGAATGAGCGAGTCTATTTCACCCTATGTCCTCCATCAACTTGCATAGCCCATTTACCCTTTCCCAGTGTAGGGTAGCAAACCACGAACAGGATGATGAGCTGCGATAGAGGAGCAGGATGTTTTCGTTCTGCGGCTATACCAAATGGAACAAGAATATGTATTCTTTTTCGAAAAACGCGCATCAAGAGATATCGCTCCGGAAACTCTACCGACGTCTTTGTCGTTGCGTCCACACTCCGACCAACCGCCCTTGCCAGCCGTTCGTCAGTCGTGCGAAGATGCTCCCCAGTCGTGCAAGTGATCGTCGTGATAACGAGACGGCCGCCGCAGCACTGGCAATTTTTGGATGTCATTTACCTACGACAGGTTTCTGTGAATACGGGCTCAGTTTTTTTTCCAGCAACCTCCTGCACTGCTTTCTTCGAATGCCGAAGACGACAAGATTACGTCAATCGTGTTCTGCGCCTGGTACATCAGAAGCACAATTTCCTGGAATATTGCTTCTAGTTTAACTTCGAAAGTATGAATGCGCACTGGCACGGATGCCCGAGGAGGGCAAGTTTGCCCATGGAGAGAGAAAAAAAAGAAAAGAAAACGGAAATTGCTCAAGCAGAAGAAAGGGATAGGTAGACAAATCTTGTTTGTGCAAACACTGTTGCGCGTCAGCTGTGAATAACAATTTTATTTTAGGTGTCGTCGTATTCAAAATACGGTGGCAGATAAACAGATATACCACGTGAGAAAAGTTGTGCCTTTGTACAAGAAGGGTGCGAGAAAAAAAAAAACAACAACAGTCGTCTTCAAAAAGGGAAGTCGTGACCATGACGCTTCAGGTAGGTTTGCGCCATCAGTTCGAAGGCCTGCAACCAGAAAACAAGAGCAAAGCAACACAGTGAGTCACAGGCAAGCATAAGTGCCCCAACGCTAAGGCAAGGGAAGGTTTATGATTGATTTCTCTTTAAAATGAACTGCATGAAAAAGTTAGCAATGCAGATCACCGCGTAAAACTGTCGTGGAGACCTGCTGTGAAAATAGCATACAAGGTGTATGAGAAAATAGGAATAGACTACATGCAAGAGGAAAACATACTCGATACACACCAAACTCACCCGGAATTACGAACATTGCACTAATTCCTAATTCACCGTCAACTTTATTTTACTAGCTTTCGCGATAATTTGAAGTGTGAATGCAAGTACAGCCATGTATTCTTAAATTAGGGTCGCTGCACAGAAATGAATGAATGAATGAATGAATGAATGAATGAATGAATGAATGAATGAAATAAAGGTGATCCTAAGACGTGGGGACTGTGCTAGAGGACACGAAAGGTGGGGAGGTGAGCGGGCGTCTTCTATTCTAGCACGGCCGTGGCTGCGCCTTGCGCAGCCGAGCGCCACGGCGCATGCCTTGTCTTGGGGCTAACGTCGAGCGAGTGCAAAGTGAGGCGAGCCGAGATGGATGGTGGCTTTGTATGCACTGTTCTGGCGCGCCTAGTGTTGGAGGCCGCGTAATCTCATGTTTTGTAAACGCGTTTTAGTGAGAGGCTGCATGCATGGCGCGTTCGGTGGCCGCTGCGGGCACGCTTCAACACGTCAGCGTTGTGACAGCGATTGTCCGCGGTCATCGAGAGAGAGAGAGAGAAATCTTTTCATGTTTGCTTTGCTAGCGTGACAACCGGCTTGTTAACATATTAGTAAGCGAATGTTTGTTACAGCTTGTATAGCCAATACTACGAATCTTATTTCGTGCAGTTGTCTGTTACATTGCTATCGCTTCAGTGCTTTGCCTGCCGATGCTGCAACCTTTATAATGAATTAAAGATAGACATGCCTATACAAGGAACATCACGCCGACTAATGGGTTCAAGGGTCACATACCTAGTGGCACACGCCCAGTCGCCCAGTGGCCACAGGAGCACATACCCACCTATCCAGTAGCCCATTTCTAGTGGCATATACACAAAGATCCCAGCGACAGATACTCAGTGGCACATACGCGGTGGCCCTTGGGGCACATACCTAGTGGCCTCAGTGTTGATACTGAATGCTCATAACCAGTGGCACATAATTTTAGACTGCTCTGCCATCGGAATCGGTCCACAACAACGCCGAAATATATCGCGAGATACACCACTAGAAAACCCGACGTGACTCGGAGAAGAAAGCTTCACGTCGGAAGGTTCGTGTCCCGTGTTTATGTGCCAGTGTGCCTGCGTGTGCCACCTTATAGCAGCGCTACAGTACTCTATACAGTTGCAGCACATTCAGCCCGGGAAGGGATCGCGCTGGGTAGGCGCCCGCACATAGCGGGGAAAAAAGAAAGTTCTCGAAGGCGCGTGTACCCACGTCGATCTCGGCCATGATCTCCGGGTCGATGTGACAGCGCACGTTCCCGTCGGGGTCTTCGGAGAGCAGCCTCGAGCCACTGCCCAGGCTGTGCGCGTCGTCCTCGGAGCAGCAGCTGCCGCTGTCCGTGTGCAGCAGGGGCAGCTCCTCGTTCCTGGCCACCACGGCCGCCACGAGGGCGGCGTGGTCGCCGTCCTTGGCTTCGCCGGGGCCCCCTCCTCCTTCTATTACTCCCCGGGGTTCGGAACCGCCGGGCGACGCCAGATCCTCTGGCGGCGGCGAGGAGCCCGACCTCCACGCCGGGTGGCCGTTTCCCTCGAGCGCTGCCCCGTGCGACGAGGGCGGGTGCTCGACGGCCGGCGACGGGAGGCGCGACTCCTGCTCCTGGAGCTGCAGGTACGGCAGCTCCAGGTGCTGTTCCTCGGCCGACAGCAGCGAGGCGGCGTCGGCTGACGAGGCCGCCGTTGCGGTAGCGCCGACCGTCGCTAAGGCAGCGCCGGTACCGCCGCCGCCGCCTCCGCCGTGGTGCGCCTTGAGACGCTTGTTCTGGGACTCGGATCGGCCCCGGAATGACTGCGTAGCAAAGCGAATTATAGTGGAATGGGGCAGCAAAGGGTGTTTAGCGTCGCGGTGTATCGGGGCAACTAGCCTGTACGAGAAGCAAGAGATTCGCGGCTTTTCTTTTTTTTCTTCTTCTTTGGAATCCTGCCTTTAGCCACAGTAAAAAGATATAGCTACAAGCACACAAATTCGTTTCTTTACGAGTTCAAATAAAGAACGGCACTAAGGTCCATGAATACAGAATACATTATTCTAGTTCTGATACACCGTCCCTGTAATTAACAGCATTTGTCCCGGGTGATTTATTACGTCTATATGTTCAACAGTAAAATGACGATAGGCGGTTTCAGCTATCATCGTAACTGCAGGGACGTGTGCTGTCGGAGCGATCTCCCGGATAAAACTCCCGGCGTTCCTGCAAATCATGATCAAACTTGTTAGCGCGGAAACACTGAAGAAGACAAAGGGGCAACGACGTAAACAAACTCTTGCCTGTGTAATTTCCCGTCTGCCGTGTTCATTGTGTCTGCGCTGATAAGTTTAACCGTGAAATACAAACTACAGCCCAATCTCCGACACTGCAATTCAGTCGACAATCACCACGTATGCAATGGATTCCTGCCGATATTTCACATCGGCTTGCGTCGAGCTCATGCATAGTTCAGGATGGCAATATGGTCTTGCTGATCTAGCATTCTCAAGGAGTGGTATATAGCGCGAGAAACGCTACAGCTCGCGCTAAACCGTGTGTGTTCACTTTGTCGTCTTTTATCGTGGTGTGCTTCTCGCCCTATAACTCGCCTTGATTTGTAATCCCATTCGCACTAATTGCCGTTTCCGTTAAGGCACTGGCGGGTTACGACGTACTTTCATAACTAACTTCGTGGCTGCAAAGCGACTAACTGCCGTAACTTGCAACGTAATCCTTTCGCCGTCTGTCAAAGGGTTACTAAAGACTCTTACGGTAATCGCACTGACTCGCTTTATGCTACAACTCTCTCTGTGACTCCCTTTATGTCAAACATTGCTGCCCGTCCCTGACAGGTATGATGCACAATGTGCGACATTTGGCTATATACGATTGTGGTGTCGAAAATCCAACTTCAAGTTCAAGTGAATACAGAGAGATGGACAACACCGGCACTAGTCTACTATAGTGGGCTTTCATTATTAAACGAGCGTATTTCCGATTAACAATCGTTCTATGCACAAGCCGCGTCATGGTATAGAGAGGCGATGCAGGCCTTGTACCTTCTTGTGCGTGCTTCCAAAGCGACCCTTTCGCGACTCGAGAAAGTCTCCGATGATGCGCAGCGGGCTCCGGCGGCTCTTGGAAGCGGTGCGAGTGTCCTCCATCTCCTTGGAGTCCGAACTCTTTGTCGTGTCATCGGACTCGTCGCCTGCCTTACCCGCACCGTTGTTGACTGCGTTAGATAGAGAAACACACTTTGTTGAAGATACCTATTAAAGTCTAAAGCTCTGATGAAAGAGACCACTGGAGCGGTAGCCCAGTGACTAGGCAGTCCTGCTTCTCAGCACGACATCGCGGGTTTGAGTACCGGGTGAAAAAAGAAGAAACGCTGGTGTACGGAGCTTTGGGTGCAGTGTGAAGAGCCACAGGGGGTCACAAATAATTTGGAACCCTATACTACGGCGTTTTTTATAGCCTCCATGGTTGTGTATTATAGAGGTTGGAATTACTCACTCACTCACTCACTCACTCACTCACTCACTCACTCACTCACTCACTCACTCACTCACTCAATCAATCAATCAATCAATCAATCAATCAATCAATCAATCAATCAATCAATCAATCAATCAATCAATCAATCAATCAATCAATCAATCAATCAATTAACGCTATTGTAGGGATGCTTAAGACAAAGCGAAATAGTAAATTAAGCCAGACTTATAGGTGACAGAGTAAGCAGAGGCTCGTAACGTGAAAACGAACGCTAGGACCACTGAGGCAGGAAGGAGCACGAAGGAAGCTTTTTTTTTTCTTTTATAACAAGTGCAATATGCGGCCATCTTGAAATTCGCACAGTCGCTGCTCGTGCGTGTGTGTGTGAAAACATTTATTGTAATTAGGTCCGGAGGCTCGACTTCTCAAGCCACGGCGGGCCGCTCCCACGTTGGCACTGTCAGGCCAAGCCTTTCAGCGACATCATGGGCCCTCTGGACTGCCCTTAGTTGGTCCTGAAACAATGGGCTTTGAATCCTTTTCTCCCACTGTGTCCATTCTTCAACGAGGTTGGGGAGAGTCGCGGGACACCCCGCCAGCATATGTCTGATTCCAATGATGCCATTACAATCATTGCAATCCATCTTAATCTCCCTCTCTGGATATATTTTATTAATGGTGTACGGTGTGGGATACGTACCCGTTTGCAATAAGCGCAGTGAGACTGCCTGAGCCCTGTTCAGTTTCGAATGTGGCAATGGGAATTGTCAGCGTCCTAAATAGTAATGTTTGGTAACATCATTGTATGTTATTAAATGATCTCTAGATTCCCTGGCATGATGGTGAACGGCTCGGTTGTGACTGTCACGGTTAGCAAGTCCTCGTGCCAAGTCATGAGCAACCTCATTGAGGTTTACCCGAGTCTCGTCCACTTTCCCCATATGCGCAGGAAACCATCGGATTTCAGTTGTCATAATCACAATGTTTTCAAAAAGTTTAGCTGCAACTCCAGCTACGTAGCCTTTATCAAAACACTTTACAGCGGATTTCGAATCACTGTAAATGAAGGCCCACTTATTATTCCTGATGGCTAGAGCAATTGCCGCTTGTTCCACCACCGTGGGGTCCTTGGTAAAAATAGTGAGAGCGTCTTGCACCTTCCCTTGATCTTATTGAACCTGCTTGAAATGGAACCGCTGCGCGAAATTTCACGGGCAAACGAGCTGAACGGAAGATCCATTGATACCTGGGACCGTAATTTGTGATGTTTGTGATTACCTTCTGTTGAAAGATCGGAAAGAGAGAGGACGCAATGACGCTGCGAGTGCATGCAGGCGCGTGGACTCCGCTTCCATATCGCTCTCCGTAAATTTGCCATCCAGACTCTCCTCTAGTTAGCTGCCTATCGCTTCTTTCTTTTCTCTGTCTCGAAATTAAACCGACTTTTTGTCTTTGTCTTTAATTTACGATACTGTTGGCCGTCAGGCCGTTACGTGATGGGTCTACAACGCAGATACGTCAACCTTCACCAATTCAAGTAATACAACACTTAGAATTTTACACAGTGCAACATTACGTAGATGAAATGAAAAAAAGAATCTAAAATACAAAATGACAGTCGTATTTCTCTCAGGTTTGAGGTATAGCACACGAGATGTCCTTCGATTCTTGTCTACTTCTTATCACTTGCGCAACAGAGCGGCTGGAAGTGGTGCTAACGAAGACCGGACGCCGGGCCAGCCAGCGACTAAGCGCATAAAGAATGGAAAATGAAAATAAAATCCTACATAATGCGGCTACTGGCTACCCTGGCGCATGCTATACGCGTAAATAATGCACCGGAGGGCGCCGCACCACCGGCCCGTATACTCACGCGAGGTGTTCGAGGAGGACTTCTTGATGATGGACCCGTTGTTGCTGGCCTCCTCCTTCTTCTTGGCGCGGGACGAGGGCATGAACTTGGCGGCGCGCACCCTGAGCGAGCCGCCAGAGCGCCCCTCGTCCTGCGTCCGCGATACCAGGATGCGGGGCGCCGATGAGTCGGCCCAGTTCTCGCGCAAGGCGTCCTCCGGCGACAGGTACCTGTTCTCGAACAGGTGCTGGTACACCTGCGCATGGGAGGCTCCTTGCAGACTCTCTCTCTCTCTCTCGAAAGAAATAGAGAATGTAACCGACAAGAACCCGTTCGAAAAAAAAAAAAAGACAACCTAGAAGCGTTTCCTCCACTCATCCCACGAGAACATATGGGAGTCCGACGTAAGACCCAGTATGTCGACATACTTAAATAATATGGGGCATTGTCGAAATAGTGCCCGTATGAACGTATGGGATTCCATATTGAATCACGTACTTTATGGGGCAAGCCGTTCACGATTATACAAACGTATGGACATCCGCTATGAAAGCGCGTGTGTTTCCATACATTATATGGAGGGCAAGTTCCATATGATATATGCGAACATGCGGGCGCCCTATATCTTCATATGATATTATTGGATATGGAGCCTGTGTTTCCTTTCTCTTTACTTTCCATTAAGCGGTGCAGCCAGGTTAACAACCTAGCTCCCTGCTGTTACCGTGTGACAGGATGCTAAACGATGTGAAGAAACCACGGCACAGGAAAGAACGTTGTTGCTGTTTACATGTGTTTATCGACATTTTTTGCCCGGGCTGCGGTTAAATGGTTTCCGCAGTGGCGGGGGTGAAAAGATTAGGGAGAGAGTGATAGGGGAGACTTGATTATCTACATGAGGTATGGTGCTTTCGATGATACGCTCGACATGAAGAAGTCTGGTCCGAGTGGCTGGAGCGTCAGCATCATCCAAGAATTCGTACAGTGACCGCCAGAGCTCGTTGCCGGTTGCAACACTGCTGTGTCTCGCTATTGCCCAGGTCTTTAGGGAGATTGGTCGCCATTCCGTTGAGAGCGAAGCAAGGGCCCTTTGCCTGGGGCTAGAATACAGTGGGAAGTCCGATATTAAGTTTGGGAGTTCCGCCCGGGTGTTGGAGGCGCTGAAGGTGCCCGCTCACAATGTTCTAGGCAACGATCGAGAGTCTTCCTATCTGCGAAAACGCTGCACGAGGAAGGGAGTAAGGAGGGTGCCAGTCTGTACCTGCCGGAGTAGAACCTGCTGCCGACGAGTAGCAGCCTGGGAGGGAAAGGGAAGAATGTCCATCAATGTAGCGAGGAGATGGCTGCGCCGGTGGCGCTAGGCTTTGGATATTGCTTCCATGGGATCGTATCATTAACTGTGTATTTCTGTGTCTTCAAGTACGTTGCTCAGTAATTGTTCGGGCAGTTTCGACTGCGCGGATTGTAGCGTGGCGTGCGTTAGTCGATGGGCCCCTAATTTCCTGGTATACCCGTGGGGCCCAGGATCCAGCGTAACTGAAAATCGTGAACTTGGTCATGCAGACGATACACGTGGAGGCGGAGTTGTTGGACCACAGCACTGGTTGTACGAGTGTCCTTACAAGCTTTAAATGCATTTTGAGGGTTCGTAAACACTCTGTAATGGTGCTTAGCATGTCTTGGAAATTTGTTAGCAGTGTGTTCAGCCTGGCTGACAAAACCTAGGACGCCATGCAGTTCTACAGCAGAGCTGTGAACGATATGTCTCGGGAGGTGGAGTTTACTGCCCCATTCGGTTGCTTCCGTACTTGTCCACGCCGTAGTGAGCATTGGCTCCTCCCCTGGTCCTCCAATAGAAGCATCCACAAAGACTATATGGTCGTTGCCCTCGCGTAGTTGGTGGGCATACTTCTCATGGCGTTTGGCGTGGGCCTGTCTCCTTGCCAATTGATCTTGACCCATGTTCCTCGACAGTGGCTTGGGGTCCGCAATCGGTACGTGCCCCCAAGGGTGAGATATGTGTGGAAGTGCAGGAAGGGTAGAGATAGCATGCCCAACTTTAATCAAAATGAGCCTTCCCGCGTTTGTGGACTTGAGGTGTGTCAGGTGAGTATGCTCGTACGTTTAAATAAGATCAGCAATGTCACCCAAAAAACAGCAACTCTTGAGTGCAGGGAGTGGCGTATACTTTGACACTCCAGTCGTTACTCTCCTTGCCTCGTTTTTGAGGCGTTCCAGCGTACGTAGCAGTGTTCGAGTGACGGGGCGCCGTACAGGATGCGAGAAAGTGTCTGGTTTCTTTTTCTTTAACGCCCCTCGTACGGTTGGTAATCCTGCGGAGCATTTGGGTGGCCTGCTTGGTGTCCTTTAGTGTTTGGTTGAACCACGTTGTGGATATACACTGCTTGGCCAAAAACATTCCGAGTACGCGGATGACCCGCTTCCTTAGAATGGATAGTCTGTCCGATCGAGAGATGGACGTTGACTTTTTCCTGGTCCTTCAACTTTCACGTTTTGCCACCATGAATAACGACAAACTCGGTCTTCTCCGGTGCTAACGTAAGCACTATGTTCCTTGTGAAGCTCTCGATGTTATTTAACGTCGTGTGCAGGGCCTCCTCTTGTTCTCCCAGGGAGCTTCCTGTAGTCCATAGCGTCACATCATCTGAGTAAATAGCACGCTGAATGCTTGTTATTTTCTCTAGTTTTGCAGGAAGAGCTGCTAAGAAGATGTTAATAATGATGGGAAGATTAAGGCTCCCTGTGTGACTCCAACCCAGTTATGATGATAGGAGCTGAGCTCACTGCCTACTTCATACCTGAACTTGAAACGTTCTATCCTGCAGGAATGCGGGAACAAAGTTTTGCATGTTGCCTATGATGCCCATTTCTTGTATCGCCTGTATGATGGAGGTGTGGGGAAGGCTATCGAAAGCTTTCCGGACGTCCACCCCAACAACCATGCGAGTACACGAGGACGAGGTATCGAGTACGTCCTCTTTTAGGCGGGGCATAATATCATGAGTAGAAAGATCAGGCCGGAATCCATACTGGGTGTGAGGCAGAAGACAATTTACTTCCAACCACCATGTTAATCTTGCGTTTACCATGCTCTCCAAAAGTTTGCACAGACATGACGTGAGAGAAACGTTTCCCAGGCAGTTCGGTGGCTTGCTCAGTTTCGGAATAGGCTTAACAATCGAATGGCACCACTCTTGTGGGAGAGTTCCTTCTTTCCATATACGATTAATCCCCGCCAGAAAAGCAAATTTGCATTATTAGGCAAGGTTTTGGTCTGCGCTGCCGTGATTCCACCAACCCCTGGCGCGCCACGGGTGCTCATTCTGCGCAAGGAGTCTTCGAGCTCGCTGGCCGTGAAGGACTGGTTCAGATTGTCGTGTCCGTCTTGGGCATCGTCCTTCGCATAGTTTCTATTTATGGTACTATTTGACTGGGAAAAAAAGATGTCTGCCGCTTTTTCTGCGAGTTCGGCATTGGTGATGCCTTCATTCAGGGAAACATTGGCTGCGCCGTCCAAGGTTTTACGGTGTCCAAGAAGAGATCTCAATACAGACCACTCGCTGCTTGATTTAGTCAATCCATTGATTTGTTAGCCCACCTGCATCCAATGTTCGGAAGCTAGCTCTCCCGTATACTTGTCGATTTCCTCTTGTAGAGGGCGTAGTTTATTTCGTAGTGTTCGGGGGTGCCCCTTCGCTCGATAAGAAGACTGAGCTGAAAAACTGAGCCTGCGGTTCCATAGACGCAGGAGATGCCTATCTGGATCTGGTTGGTCCGAAGAACTCCGCAGCATCTTAGTTGCTGTGCGCTTGGCAAGCGTCATATACCCTGCGTTAAGGAATCAAGATTATTGGGCCGTTTTCTTCTAGCAGCATCCGAGATTTCTCCCAGTGCGTAATCGTAGAATCGCGCTTGGAAGACGACGGGCGGCACGAGGAAACACTTGTTCTCACTGCGATGGCAACTGGAAGATGGTCACTGCCAAGAGGGGCCTCTAGAAGTTTCCATTGGCAAGTCCTGAATCTCGAGGACCAATCTTGTGTCGTGTCTGCTAGCCTTGTGTACTGTCCGAGCCCCGTATCTGATTGCGGCAGATTAAAGAGCGCCTGGCCCATAATGGTCAAACTCTTCCATTATACGACGACCTTGCGTTCTGCACTTATAGTTCCAGGCTACATGTATTAGGCTAGATGTATCCCATGGGTACAATGCTAACCTGTAGACTCTCTACAGGTTAGCATTGTACCCATGGGATACATCTTCAGGAAATGTTGTATGGTATGCAGCTGAAGTCTACAGAGGCGCGCAGTCTTCCTTCGTGCGTTTTCTGGGCGTATGTACACGGAAAAAACAATTATTATTCTTTCGGGCGTGAGCTGAATCCGGTATCCAGTAAAATTAGCCATATTCGAACATCAGGGCTCAGTGTCGAGCTTTGTGTAGGTGAGTCTTCGGATGCGTGTTTGTACCCTTAACATGATGTTGTGTTCCATTAGTGTCAGGCATGCAGAGAAGATAGCCTCGTAATCAGGCTCAATTTGTGGTTTTGGCCGTGTTTCTACCAGCTTATTCTGGCTCTGCTTGGGTGCACCGAAAGTGAGGTGCCGAGAAGTGGCTTCGTGGGCTTGTCCGTGAACATGTGCACGCTCATTTGCCAAGAGTAATGCGGAGACAGACTGACCTGTAATCCTAGCGTGACTTGCTTTCGCTTGTTCTAATGCTTCGCTGTTAGCCATCTTGACAACATTACCAAAGGTATGTTTGCCGTAGTCGAAATGCGGTTTATTTTCCGGCGGCACCGCAGGAGTTGATGAAGTGCGGGGAGGCCCAGGGCAAAAGTTGTGTCTCATAGTCAGTCTCTTGAAGGCGCTCATTAACTTGCGGTTGTGACTCCATGGACTTCTGGCTTGGCTTCTGAGGGTATTTTGACTTCACGTGCAACCGTTGGTTGATCTTTGTGCGTTGGGGACAGTCTCGAGCCGTTGCAATGTGTCCACTTCCGCAATTGTGGCATTTAGGCTCCTGGTTGGGACAGACGTCGTCACTGCCATGCTGCTTTCCACCGCATGTGACATAACGCGGGCTGTTAAAATTCGGACACTGCTGTTTTCCGTGTCCTAATTCGTGGCACATCTTACAAGCGCACGCATGCGACTTGAACGGGCAGGCTCGTATTGTGAAATACCTGATCACGATTTTGTGCGGAACGCTAGTCCCTTTAATAGTGACTACAGCTGTGCCTTTCTTCCCAATGGGGCGAGCGCTGACAATGCCGCATTTTCGGCAGTGCAGGTTCATCATAAGCTGCTCGGCAGTCATTTCCCCTGAGTTGCAGATAATGCCCCGGATTTGATCCCTTTGTATGGCCTCGTATGCTTGAAATGCAGTTGGCTTGTCATTTATTGAAAGCTGTATTAAAGTCAGAAGGGCATCCTGCGTGTCACGATCATAGGTGTCAACCGTTATTTGATTACTCCTGTCCAAAACTCCGATCTCAACGATCGGATCAGCTTCCCTTCTATGCGCTGAGGGAGCGTTGTGAATCTGATTCCAGATTGCTTCATCGATAACAATGAAATTTTCATCCATGATTCTGCGTGGTTCTCGAGGTTTCAGGATCACAGTGTGTGCGTATGAAGGGCGTTGAACATGCGCGATCGCTTGTTTCTTCCCTGGATCGCGGCCTTTATAAGTGACGGTCTGCTACGCTCTTTGTTCGCTGTCATCTTCGTGAGCGGTCGCCGAATCCGAGTCAAACGCGTTGGAGTCTGGCATCGCGTTGCCGTTGTAGCGAGAGACGCCATGACGAACCGCAGCTTTCGGTTTAGCTGCTGCAACTGCAGCTATCGCTGACAGCGTTCCGCGTGCGTGTTTCTGCCCACGCTTGGCGGTGGGTACAACGAGTGCGTTTCAGACGAGTAAATAATCGCACTTGCCTTTGCTATCAATTGGTGGCTCAGGATCAGCAAGCGCAGCGAAATGATTCACGTCTGGACGCAGCGACGTCTTCCTCGAAGCGGTGGTGTCTACCATGGCGTCAGTCGAGGTGCACGTTAGGGTTAGCACATCCTCTGGTGTGAGGGCGTCTTCAAACTGCTGTAACTCCATGTCCTCGGGTAATGGAACGTCGAATGCTGCCTCTGCATCATCCATGGCCACGGTGTACGCGACTTTCGGGCCCTAAGGCCCAAATTAACAGAAGGAAGGCATTGATTGTCGGAGACGAAAAGACGCACGTCCGTTCGCTTCGGCCACCTGGTGGCGAGTGCCTAGGAAATAATGCCTTTCCTATCTAGTGGTTTCTTCACATCATTTCGCGTCCTGTCACATCCTGATAACTAAGTGAATCAAGCCGCCCAACCAACAGGAGATCTTGTGAAACGATAGTGTTATCTGATTTCATATAATGCTTCGCGCAGCAAAAGCAGCCACGTTGAAGAAAAGACAGCTTCAGAGATACGTTGGTTGCGTAATGCTGTCTGTCTAGCGCTCTAACGCAGCGCTATTCTTTACAGCTGAACAAGGTCAAGACTGGGCAGGCTGGGCAAGCGCTTCTGGGCAGGCTGTGAGGTATGTGGTGACAAGATATGACAATTGTTGTCGGACTGCAATCGCAGATGTTGTCGTACCATCGTCGTCAGTGCCGAGCATTTGTTGTCATCGTACTGTGTTTTTCGTCGTCGTCATTCACGTATGTCATTGTTATCGCGTCCTTAACTGCCCCATGCCTGGAGAGCCTTGAGCCGTTTAATCATTATACTCAGTGATAACCTAACAATTGCAAACGAGGTCCTCCCACAAGAACGCAGGCACCAGGCCTTTAGCTCTGCAAGAGAGCCTAGCTTGCTGGTGTCCGCTCACAGGTTAATTACTTTTCTCTGCTAATGTAAATGCTAGGCTAATACGAAAATAAAAGCTAGTTGTTTCAAGCTAAGATGTTAACTATGGCGGAACAGTGATATTAAGATCATCCATTAAGTTTTTCATAGACTTTCAGATTTCATCCCGAAACCTGAAACTAAAGGCCGAGGTGTACGATTGAAGTCAGGCAAATACGCGAACCAAATTGACTGGCGTATCTGTGCACTTTGTGTATTGGGTTTAAATTTGACAGCGCACACCCGCGAGCGAAAGTATACGGACCAAAGGGTCACCGAAGAAAAGGAATTTCTTCGTAATTAACAAACATAAACTGTAATTAACGACTACACTGAAAAGTTCGCAATGTCAAGTTTGGACTGCAGTCCTCAAGTTAAAGTTGCGTTCACACGCAGAGGAAAAAAAACGGCTTCATCCCACACCTCCTGGTCCGTATACTTTTGCTCACGGGCGTACATGATTATAACCATGTAGTTCTGAGGTTGTTACCGTCTATAGTTTAAATGAGTGAAGGCTGTCGCAGGTGTATTTGAACTCGCTTACCTCCAATGACGTTATTGATAACACTAATAATACAGCACGGTGATTGCATCACATGAACGCTCGCGCGCGCGCGGAGCACAATATGCGCTTCAGTACTGCAGCCCGGAACACCTGCGCGATTCAAAAGCGGCGTTCATCGGGATCGGCTTCCCCACTTTATCAGACATTGTTCGGAGAAGCCCGCCTCGGGGAGACTCACTTCGCTGGCACGTGTATGCTAGCGCATTAGTCAACGTTGACTTATCTACGATAACGAGCTCAGCTTCCCGACGTCCGCCTCAGATGCGCACACCGATGTGTTCCCTAAAGCTTGCTTTTCCACTATACTGGATCCCGCGCGCCGGAGCACGCTTCAGTAGCGTTCGCTTCTCTAGCGCCACAAAGCCTTCGTTAGAGCTGGCTTCTCCACAATAACGAATACCATGCGGAGAAGCCAGCATTTTGTTTTAGCGTCAATCTGGGCATGGGACGTCGGCTACGGTAATCGTACGCTGTGGATAAAAAAAAAAAAAAGCCGTAGTTGGCGGCGCAGCAATAAGAGCTAGCGCAGAGTGCGGAATGCTCCTGTTGATTAACACGCTCGTTAAAGAATTTCCGCGGGACAGGACGCTGGCGCCAAATGCACTGGATTCTTCAGTGTCAAGTTCAGTAACCGACCGTGGCTATCTTCAGTTCGGCTCATTTGTTGACGCGGCACGTTGTAACCGTGACATTGTGTGGGGCTGCGAGACGCGGAAACTATCGGATACGCCGTGACGCAAGAATATAATACGCATACCTCCTCCATCTTTTTATCCCACTCGCGACGCACTTTCTGCGCCTGACGCTCGGTCTGTCCCAGGTTGCCTTCGAGCAGGCGCAGCTTCTGCGTCAGTTCCTGGAGCTGCTCCTCGACCAGCTCGCGTCCTTCGGGCAGTTCGGGGATGGCCCGGGGTTGCGATTTCTTGCTCGGCTTCCGCAGCTGCCTCTGCAGGGTCTCCACCTGGGGTCGACGAGCGCGTTCTTTCAAACAATGCATCAACAGTACACTCCGCGCCAGTATATTCTGTCCAAAAGGGCGATTTCTGCCCTCGTGCTCAGGAAACCGCCGCGCAAAACATTTTCTTCTTTATTTCAGCCCAGGAACAATGAAATTAGCCGCTTTAATCAAATATTAACAGCAAGAAATGACGAAAATTGTACTGAATTGCCCAGCCTTGCGGCGTTCATGCAGCCGTGTGTATAGGATCTCTTTACCAAACACGCTGCTACAGATATATGCACGACCTGTCGTTAGTCTGCTGGGGACAAACGTTCAGATTGTTTTCTTCAGTTTGTATGGAACTTATGATGACACGACTTCTTTATGGCATTGCCAAGACATTAATTGGTTGTACCCATTACTTGCAAGTTTGAAATGAGCTGAATTGTACAGTAACAGGGTCTCATTGGCTCTGGGCCGAGCCATTAAGCCATCGTGGTGTTTGCGTCTCAATTTTGACCCTGTCTGCTTGCGCAAAAATTTTATCAAGTTTTCATATCAACATGCCCAACACACCGCGATGCTTCGCTATCAGCATTTCAGCAATCTTGGCAAAGTGGCTGACTTAGTATATCGATTTCACAGTAGTTCGGGTTCCTTAAGATCTATGCTGTTGTTAGACGTCCTTTCTTAATTCGTTTTCTTAAATTTTTCAGGTTAATAACTGCGCACGATTAAGTCAATAAGAGAAGCCTAGCGTGTTCGTGGTTGAAACTGACTCTAGAATATGAACAGCGTAGGTGTAGCTCTTACGGAGGAATGACTGCAGTAACGTCAACACGAACTCATCTATTCGGCGGCAAAGTGTGGGCTTTATGGTCTTATATGCGCTTGCTTTTCAATAACAAGCAGGGGTTGCCAAAACAGGGGAACACTTGCTTGACTTCGAGCACCATTGGAAAGTTAATCACTTGTTCGGAAATCAACGTCTCCTTCGGATGTTTCTATGCGCAGTTTGAGCGGGCGTTAACACGTTTTGCGTTTAGTATAGCCTGAAGCATTCCGAGCCGTGTGAAAAGGAACATTCAGAAAGAGACAAACCTACAATGATACGAAGTGCAGAGAGCTACACCTGAGGTACATTCCTCTAGCCGTATACTCTGTGCTGGAAGAAGGGGAAGAGGAAAAGAAAGAGGGGCATGACGGGTGACTATGACGACAGAAGTAAGATGGCTGCTGAAGAAGAAGAAGAAGAACAAGAAGGGGAAGAAGAAGAACAAGAATAAGAAGAAGAGGAAGAAGAAACCTGTGCAGAAGAGTGGCACAGATGCGCTGAATTTTGTATGTTGGCGTAACTTTTATGTTAGGGTTCAACCTATGGAGACGTTACCGGCGATTTCCCGGATACTGCCAGTGCTTTCATGTCGCTTTTGTTATGTACTTGAGAGAAGGCACTTGGCTTCCGCTCCTGAAAACTAAATTCTGAGCAATGGTCTGAACATTCAAATTTGCATTGCATAGCGGCTCCACACATGCCGAACATCAAGCTATCCTAAAGGCGCATTAGACGAACTCGAGAACAGTTTTGAAAGGGAAATCATGCTTTAAGCAGATGTGTTGTTCGTTGGCGCCCATACGAAACCAGCAATGAAGTAATTGTAAGTGTAAAGATTCCATGACGTTTTCACGCATTTGAAGTTGTTTTCTGAAATAAGAGTCCACAAATGTCGTTAGGATTAGATATCGCTCATTTTCGAACGCAGCGAATTTGTTTTCTTTTATTGAGTAACCACTTGGGTGGTATCTAGCAGGCGATACCGAATACCCTGATGTCACTGAGGAGCTGGCGCAGGATTTTGAAGCTGGCATCGACACCAGTCTCGTTCTCGCTTCCTTTGTGGCTTACCAGAACCTCAGCGCACAGTCAAGACCGACACATTAATGTGAAGTGTGATTTACTCGCTTGATTTCTGTTTAATAATTTTTTCAAGGTTCAACAAAAAGACTACTCAATGGATATTCACAGACGAGCTTTTGACACGTACCACTAAGCGAGTAACCGCTGCTTGCAGAGGTATACCGTGATCTTTCATTTATCACTTATTGGTGTTTGGTGACCATTGCGCTTTGCTATGAATTCGACGTGCAAACATGACTAGACGGCACTCAAGCTCGGCAAAGGTCACGCGTGAACTCCACATTACTCGTAATATTTGTACAATTGCAACCTTGTGTCGCGTTACTAGCATAAGGCAACAACGTGGGATGTTCCTAGTACACAGTGACAAAACGTGGTAGGTTTCCATTATTTGTACCTATTTTCTGCCTAAAATTTCTCTCTTTATTAGTGCGCAGTTATCTATCATTAGCAAGAGTTTTTTGGGGCACTTAAGAACCCTAATTACCCATTTCGTCTCTGGTAACAAGGAGACTCTTCCGGCAATTCAGTTCTGCGGAAGCCCGCAAGATGGAGGAAACTATATGAAAGGGCCAAGATTGTCACCCGCTTCTTTTGGTGCACGTTCACTCCTTTACCGAACTGGGTGTGTCTCTTACTCTCATTTGACTCCCTTCTGTGTCTTCCTTTACTCCTGGGCGGGACTTGTTCGTAACATTTCACTCTCCCGGGTGTGTCTAAGTGCTTTTTCTGCTTTGAGTTTTGCTGAAAGTTCGCATAACAACGCGTCCAGCACACAGCAGTGCTACAGTTCACTTTTCCAGCGCTGGGAAGTAGCCGGCGGCACTAAAGGCGCCAACCTTTCCTTTAATCACACACAAAAAAGAAAAGAATAACCAATATCGATTTTAACCATGCATAAAGTACAAGCTCGAGCGTTAACAAGTGTGTCCAGCGTTATTTTGTAGTTGAAGCGGCCTGCCAGCTCGAGCCAGTCGCACGTGAAAGCCGTAAGTTATCTCGTCTTCCTCGTATTTTTTTTTTTACGTGTACAGAACCGTTCAGGCCATCTTATGAGACGGCTCCTTATTACAGTTAGTCCTGTTCTCTTGCGCTTCCTGCAGCTACTCTGGCACGAACCGAGCGCGGTAAAGGTTCCGCTGCATCCATCTTATGTAAAACACCGCCAATGCTTTCACTCGTCCCTTTCCAACCGTTCAAGTTAAAGTATACCAGCGCTGGAAGAATGTTTCTTTACGCGCTTTCATTTTCTTGCTATTTTGTTTCCTTACAGAGCACGAGATTCTGGAAAGCTTGAGATGCAATGCACAGCCAGAAGTTTACCGTCACGCCCGAGTATAAAGGATTAAGTTAAAGGTTGAAGAAGACATACACGCAAAAAAGAAAGAAACAACGGACTGCAAGTTGTGAAAATACCGGCAATCAATCAAAGCGGTTCAAGTAGCGGCCAGAAATTTTCGGACGGGTTAGCCAAACAGCGGCTTAAAATGCGGGGCACCGTCTAAACACACACACACACACACACACACACACACACACACACACGCACACACACACACACACACACACACACACACACACACACACACACACACACACACACACACACACACACACACACACACACACACACACACACACACACACACACACACACACACACACACACACACACACACACGCACGCACGCACGCACGCACGCACGCACGCACGCACGCACGCACGCACGCACGCACGCACGCACGCACGCACGCACGCACGCACGCACGCACGCACAATGAATGATCCATATCCAATGCACTTGTTAGAATCTAAGCGAACTGAAGCTTCAACGACGCGCTTCATTAGATACTAATGGCTATGCGTACAAATGCGTTTATTCTACAGCGAAGCTGTTAGCCTCTCGGTGGTCGACGTTTTTCGTGTCAGTCCGTGAACAAAGTTATTATCAGCAATGGCTTATACCCCCCTAAGCGAAGCAAAAATGTCATCACTCATGCTCCGCGAACAAAAATTATCATCATCAGCAATGGCTCATGCCCCCTAAGCAAGCAAAAATGCATTGGTCCATCCCCGTCGTAATCCACAGGCTACAAGCACTCAGCGTGGTGAGGCGAATAGTGCATACATTCATTGGGATCACAGATACAACGTACAGAACAGCGTACGTTTCAATAAAGAACATGCTCAAAACAAGCATCTATCACCGTCAGCAATGGCTCATACCTCCGTAAACAAGCAAAGCATTCAATGTCTTATACCCCCGTAAATAAGCCAAAGATGCAATGGGCCATACCGCCGTAAGGCAGAGGCTACAAGCGCTCAGAGAAGTGAAGCGAACAGTGCATACATTCATTGAAATCACCCATACAACACACAGAACAACATACGTTTCAATGAAGAAGGAACTCAAAAGAAGCATCCGATTCATCAAAAAGCATTGCATACCTCCCTCAGTAGTTGTAATGGTGGTTTTGCAACAGCTTCGCTGGACATCCGCTTTCGCAAGGCCGGGATGGCGGGTCAATTTCTTTTTTCTTCTTTCCTTATTGTGTATGTGCAAGGCCCGAAACCTAGTGAGACAGGATTCTGCCTACCTAACAAGCGAGACTAGCCTGGTAAGACGCAGACAATCCTTCACTCATAGAGTTTCCTATTAGTATACCTAGAAAGAAATCTGGCGCTGCTATCGTTCAACCATCATGGGAATGATGGGAAGTACAGGCTTCGGAGTGGCATTATGTTGACTGGCGAACTAGTTTACAAGTACTTTTTTGGCAGTTTTGGTTTCGCTCCAAGCGCAATTGCTATAACCTGCAGTGGGACAGTGCAACGCAAAGCTCTCTGCCTTTGTTATGTTGCGCGAAGTGGCGATAGCGCGCTGGGCCAGCGACTGGGACGATGTTTGTGTCGCGGTGTGGTGTCGAAGCCCTGACGAGAAAGCGACGGCACCGTAAACGTTGAAAGAACATGTTTTGAGCGTTTGTACCTTGGTTTGTTAAGTGTGTTAGGTTGGCTCTGTAGCGTTGCGTGCTCTATGAAACTTCAGAATAGGAAAAAGAAGGCACTACTGATACAAGACAGAGACAGTTGTACTTCTAGTGGCTTGACAATCAAATTTTATTTAGAGCTTCATTATGCATTGCTCGTTTATGTGCTCATTGAAATGCGTGTTTTAGGACTTTGAGAACACAAACTTACGTGTGGTAGGAAAGGTTGCTGCTTCCTGGCTGTAGTCTAGTGTCGCAAAATGGGTACGTGCAAAGCCACGCCGTAACGCTTCGGAAGCGGTACGTCAATATAAAATATGATGAAGCATACTCGTAGGAGGCAACTAGCGTCCTAGTTAGCACTGCAGCAGATGTGCTTAAAAGTACTTGAAGACGTTCAGCAATCGTGACAGCCGACGCAGCCTTTCGAAAGAGCGAGAGAGTTCGCAAATGCCTGTCGTCTGCGAGAAAAGTCTCGCGTTTGCAGCGAGCAGGCGTCGTAGCAGACGACACTTGTAGCATTCCGCTCAAGGGCGCAGCACTTTCTCACAATACAACATTTTTATTTCCATAAATACCTGATGAGTATTTTTATATAACTACATGGACGGTTGTTATTGCTGTTGCAAAAATAAATAATTATTATTCTCCGGCGTTAAATCGGGAACAGAATCGCACGAGTATGCATACCCTGGTGTGCCCTGGTGATAAACCATAGTAAACCATGCTTCCATCTCAATTCATACAAAGTTTATGTAGCGTGTTGTACATAATATAACATACTGAAGAAATAAAATTATATTTTACGCGATATTTGAGTATAGCTTTGTTTACTGCGCCGCAAGCAAACGCCATTAGACTAACGATCGAAGTCAATCCGAAGCCTATACTTCTCATCATTCCAATGTAGGTTGAGGCAACGTTCATGAGAGCCCCCGTAGAGACTAGCGCCACATTTCCCTCTAGGGTATTTATTTAGAAACTTTATGCCTTCACTTAAGCGTTCAATATACAAAAATCCTCGGACTCCCAGCATGTCATTGGAGCCATTTTTAAAAACCAGCGCCACGGAAATACGCCTTTGTATAACCTCCGTAGTGTGTCTGGTTACTTGAGCAAATAATTGACTGGTCTTGCTTCTGTCTTAAAATGTCGAAAACCACACCAGTCGCTGCCGTGCAGTTCTGCCCTCAGCGTAAGCCTTTTATAGCAACGCCTGTATTGACCGTATGCGACGTCTAATCTCATGCAGTGCTTGTGCTTATGCGCTGCGCGGGTCTCAACGTAAATGTCTACCAATGTTTATGCTTACGCACAGAGCCGTCTGCAAAAGCTGTGCCGAAATGGAAACAACTCAGGCGGACGCACAGGGCAAGGTGTCGGTACAGCGAGGTGACGAGCAAGATGACGAAGTATGCGTGATGCTATTCGGCGAAGAGACAGGATACCAAAGCCTTCATTTGCGCTTGGGCGCGGGGGCGTCTTCCTCGTAGGGTAGAGTCCTTAGTTCATAGCCCTATTGACTCGCGCCACTGCGCGCGCCCGCTGGATCAGCAAATCGCTGTTCCTGCCGGTCCTACTGACAACGTTGCTTCAGTGGATTTATCAGCGACTGCGGTGCTGTCGATTTTGACAGCTCGTGGAATTTGGCTTGAATAAACTTACTCGAGGCATGTGCCCATCTCCTATACTGCATCTTGCGCTCTCAAGAGAGCGGCGCCGGTATACATCGGAACTTCTTTTTTTTTTTGGGGGGGGGGGGGGTGCGTTTTGTGGCAATTACGCGGCATCCCCTCTTTCAAAACATTTTCGCGAAGAGGATCTGTATTTCGCAAAAAAATTGATGTAACATTCGTAAAATCGCAGAACGGGCCAGAATTCGTAAACTTTGCGAAACATTCAGGAGAGTTGGCAGGTACGGACCGTACTGAACCACTGGGCCGAAATCCTGCGAGTTGGTTTTCAAAAACAACAACAACAACGCGAGTGAAATAATGTTACACTACGCTGCCTGGAATAGCTGTTTTAACGCTGTAAGTTTCATACAGGATCCATAACTAGCGCTCGCCTAGAGATCATGCTTTTCAAATTTCTGCGTAAAACGTGTATGGGCTGTAAACGCCACGGACCGATGCGACATTTTACTGGCACACACCATCTTTAACGTCTCATTTTCTCCTACTAGCTTTCTCATTTCTTCCACTGACATATTTTGCATAGCGTTTACACTGGCTTGTGTCAGTGGTTAGCGGGCTTGTATGAAGCCTCTTGTATGTCATTTGTATGATCGCGCAAGAAAGAAAGGAGGGGGGATCAAAGAAAGTAAGGAGGAGATGCAAGGGGGGGTGTGCGGCGGAATCTTGGAAGCAACGTCAGTCACTTGCCGATTGCGTCCTTAGATGGCGCCACAACGCCACGCAGCGGTAAAACGCACAGGCCTCACCAAAGCACGTGTCGTATTCAATTCCATTTAAACAATGAACATATCGAATTTAACACGACCGCTAAGGGAAGGCAACAGAATTTCTACCTCGACTTTCGTAAGGTTGTAATTGAGCATTTCTTACATTGCTCGCGCAAGTTTGTCAAATTGTGCGTGTAGCGGCCATTCATGAGCAAGAGCGCGTTTGTAGGCGGCAGCGTTGTGGAAGAGGAATTTGAACTAGCCAGCGTAGCTTAGAGCCGCAGTTTCGTGCCAGGAGCCATTCTTTTTTTACATTGAAGCCTTTAGAGCCGATCCCTGTAAAGACGTGTTACTCCACGGCCCGAGCAACCTTTCCGTGCCGAAAGGACAATCGCTCAATGTCCACATTTGCTGTTGAAACTTGGGACATGGGAGCGTGTTCTACGTACTCCCACGGATTGCTGAAAGCCCAGTAAGGCATAACTTCCTTTACTGAACGTGACATTGTATCTCTGCATTAACGGTTAGTATGTCGTCGGCCATCATCACCGACAGGAGTACATTCACCTATGCAATACATTTATTTCGCATTATTCGGTTGTCTTGATTGATTGATTCGCGCTTAACTGCAAGATGTGCAGTTTAGTTCTTTTTTTTTCTTTGTTTTACTACATAGACTGATTAAGCACGTTTACAAAGTGTGCTTTATTTTTGGAACGTTTTAGCATCACCTCACGCTGCACTAGACATTGATTGCGGAAGATGCCGGCGACGCAGAAGTCGCCACACTTTGCAATTTCCTGATAACATATGTTTCTGTCTTCGCAGCTGTCTCTCCCTCCCTAGTCTGCGCGTGTCACGAGGTTCATTAGCGTAAAACGCACGGCAGCCAGCGCTTCTGCTAGCATATATACGAGCCAGCATAACGAGCTCCTATTAAGGCGGCCCAAGGTTGCATAACACGTTCACAACAAACGGAGTCGCTAAGCACGTCCATACAGGATAGTATCCGTACAAGCGATAAGTGTTTCACCCTCCCTATCCCCACTTTGCCGAGGCACGCCGGAAACGACGGAATGGCCGACACAGCAACCCAACCCCTCCCTCTCCTCCCCCCCCCCCCCAAAAGAAAGAAAGGAAAAAGAAAACAAAACTAGAGCCGCTTCGGTGAACGCTTATTTCAGTAGAATGCGCTCGTTAGGAAAAGAATGAATGGGCCTTGTTTTTCCGCCCCACTATGCTGGCTTGGGATGTGAAAAACAGCAGCAGCAGCAAAAAAAAAAAAAAAAGGAAAGAAAATGAGATATGCTATTTAGTGTGCGAGCTCTCGTGTTTTCACGTAGGTGCTCACGCACGCACGAACGCACGCATGCGCGGACTGCACGTGTCAAAACTGACCTTGAGCTCGGTGGATATCTTGCGCTGCCTCAGGTGGGTGGCCTTGCGGAGCGCCTCCTGGTGAGCCATGATGGAGGCTTGTTCCACTTCTTCGACGTCCTGGGACATGCCCATGGACTCCTGCGAACATGGTGCGGGCACCATGTGTAAAAAGCACGCGTTTTTGTTGCGCAATTTATCGTTCGAAACCGGTGCAGCTATACATTCAGCTGAAATATCTTGAAGCGAGGCCCACGTGTAAAGAGAGAGAGAGAGAAGAAGGAGAGAGAGAGAGATTAGTTGGGAAAGACAGGGAGTTTAACGCCTGTAATTTTCTTCGTGGCAAAATCAATCTGTTCCCTCATCTCTCTGATGCTCCTGAGCTACGAAAGTAGGGTATGTGAAGACGCGCACTACACGAATAGCTCAAGAATTTCCCAAATTTATTCTAAGCGAACATCTGCCACACGTAAAAATAGATGCACGGTTTTGAACCATAAATGTAGCCAATGTAGAAAGAAGTACAAATGAAGAGAAAACATTGAAAGGAGAGTAACTATTCAAGACTTTTATGCCCGAATCAGAACAAAAGAGAGTATTTGAACGACAGAAAGCTGAGCTAGTTGGTAAGGATTCATTATGCAAAAAGGCGAGGCGTGCAGACAGGACACAAGCGTTCGTGCTGTCCACTTCTCTTATGTCCTGTCTGCACGCCTCACCTTTTTTGCACAATGAAAAGAGAGTATTCCGCAATTGCTTCGGCAGATGTGTTTCAATATATCAAAGAAAAATACTGCGATACAGTGTTTCTACCTTCTTCTAGAAAAAAAGAAGGTTCGACAATGGCATTGCCAAATTCTCAAGGTACTCATCCGGTGCGTCCTATTAGGTGCTGTAACAACCCTTTTTCGCGAAGATGCACTCAACGAATAAAAGACACCACAAAAGTGAGACAATGAAAAATAAAGGCTCACATCCCCTTTCTTGAGCTTCTTGCCATCCGACTTTTTCTTGAGTAGTTCGTCGAGGAGTTCCAAAGTTTGTGCGAGCACATTTTCATCCGGCTGAACCTTGCTCTGAACTCCTGGCGCTGCGACAAAAGAAAGGAAGGAAAAGTTCCAGAGTGGCACTAGAGAAGACGAAATTCAAAGCCAAGTAACAGAATAGACTCTGCGTATTTACGTCGTGTGTCTGATAATTTCAAGAAGTAGATGACATCCTTCGTGTGCATTGTCGTTTTGGCAGCACGTTCATCTTTCGAGAAGCAGGTTGCCTCTTTGTGCATTTCCTCGTGCTTACATGTAATGACCCTGAAGCTACACGGACATCTTTTCATTGGTTGCCGCATTTTTTTTTACGTTGTTATAGCGGGAAATCGTTTGTCATATTTCTGAGAATAAAGTGGGCTTGCCCGCCAGAATATCGTAATTTGATTTTTTTTCTTGGTTCTTTGTTCCAATCTTACCAATCTCAAGTTCTTGCCAATTGAACCTTCTTGAAAGTTACAGATCTCAAAAGGTTTCGTTTCGAAGAACTTGGGAGAACGGTTGACGCAGAACGTTCAAGCAATGCTTTCTTTCACCCAGTCCGTGTAAAGCTGCATTGCGTGGAACTCTCCCCGAAATTGTGATGGTCGTATGTGATAAAGAAAATTTGTTCCAGCTTTTATTATTGAGGTTACTCCTTGAGGGAGGTGAGCGCTGATACGTTCGCGCTCTATCTATCTATCTATCTATCTATCTATCTATCTATCTATCTATCTATCTATCTATCTATCTATCTATCTATCTATCTATCTATCTATCTATCTATCTGTCTGTCTGTCTGTCTGTCTGTCTGTCTGTCTGTCTGTCTGTCTGTCTGTCTGTCTGTCTGTCTGTCTGTCTGTCTGTCTGTCTGTCTGTCTGTCTGTCTGTCTGTCTGTCTGTCTGTCTGTCTGTCTGTCTGTCTGTCTGTCTGTCTGTCTGTCTGTCTGTCTGTCTGTCTGTCTGTCTGTCTGTCTGTCTGTCTGTCTGTCTGTCTGTCTGTCTGTCTGTCTGTCTGTCTGTCTGTCTGTCTGTCTGTCTGTCTGTCTGTCTGTCTGTCTGTCTGTCTGTCTGTCTGTCTGTCTGTCTGTCTGTCTGTCTGTCTGTCTGTCTGTCTGTCTGTCTGTCTGTCTGTCTGTCTGTCTGTCTGTCTGTCTGTCTGTCTGTCTGTCTGTCTGTCTGTCTGTCTGTCTGTCTGTCTGTCTGTCTGTCTGTCTGTCTGTCTGTCTGTCTGTCTGTCTGTCTGTCTGTCTGTCTGTCTGTCTGTCTGTCTGTCTGTCTGTCTGTCTGTCTGTCTGTCTGTCTGTCTGTCTGTCTGTCTGTCTGTCTGTCTGTCTGTCTGTCTGTCTGTCTGTCTGTCTGTCTGTCTGTCTGTCTGTCTGTCTGTCTGTCTGTCTGTCTGTCTGTCTGTCTGTCTGTCTGTCTGTCTGTCTGTCTGTCTGTCTGTCTGTCTGTCTGTCTGTCTGTCTGTCTGTCTGTCTGTCTGTCTGTCTGTCTGTCTGTCTGTCTGTCTGTCTGTCTGTCTGTCTGTCTGTCTGTCTGTCTGTCTGTCTGTCTGTCTGTCTGTCTGTCTGTCTGTCTGTCTGTCTGTCTGTCTGTCTGTCTGTCTGTCTGTCTGTCTGTCTGTCTGTCTGTCTGTCTGTCTGTCTGTCTGTCTGTCTGTCTGTCTGTCTGTCTGTCTGTCTGTCTGTCTGTCTGTCTGTCTGTCTGTCTGTCTGTCTGTCTGTCTGTCTGTCTGTCTGTCTGTCTGTCTGTCTGTCTGTCTGTCTGTCTGTCTGTCTGTCTGTCTGTCTGTCTGTCTGTCTGTCTGTCTGTCTGTCTGTCTGTCTGTCTGTCTGTCTGTCTGTCTGTCTGTCTGTCTGTCTGTCTGTCTGTCTGTCTGTCTGTCTGTCTGTCTGTCTGTCTGTCTGTCTGTCTGTCTGTCTGTCTGTCTGTCTGTCTGTCTGTCTGTCTGTCTGTCTGTCTGTCTGTCTGTCTGTCTGTCTGTCTGTCTGTCTGTCTGTCTGTCTGTCTGTCTGTCTGTCTGTCACCAGCCGGCTACCCTTCATCGAAACTTACGGGACGGGTAGCTGGAGCATCCCTCGAGGTTCAGCCCCTGGATGTTAAGCGAGCAGGCTTGCGTCCTCCGCCTCAGCTCTTCGCCCCACGACTGTTGCTCCTGCGCCGTGTCGGCCGCAAAGCACACCGGCGCACTCTCCTGCGCACGGAACAAAAACGAGAGAACCGTGAACGATCACCAGGATGGTACTGTATACCTTCAACGCAAGCGGCTAACACAAAAACGCGATGCAGAAAGGCACGGACACGGGAAATGAAATTTAAAGATACGACAGGGGCGGGATGCACTGGCACGTGGCGATTGGCTGTTAAAGTTAAGCTTTTAACTCCGGATTTAATTACGTCATCGTTCGAGAAGTTCGCGACGTACGTCGACCTGCCGCTGCGGGCGCTTTCAAGCGAATCATCAGTCAGCGGTGAAAAGTTTGTAGTATATCAATCGTACGAGACGCAGTCGTATAGCGGAGCTGTGCGCCTCCTTCTGTATAAGATTCGCTACCCTCGACCACTGTGTTTACTGCCAACTTGTCCAACTTTATTCACCGAAGGGAAGTGTGCCGAGCCTGGAAACTAGTGATCTGGAAGGAGACTTTGATGTGGAAAAAGGTTCTTGCGGAATGATATTCTTCGTCGACTACTTTCTTACGAATTTGATGCAGATCAGCGCAACTGATACGCCACGTTCAGGCTCCCCACGTGTTGCAGGCGAAGTTGCAAGCAAATACAATTGAACGCCTTTAAAAGGCAGCGCTTGGGGCCTCCGGGACCCAAGCAATTAATACGGACAGAATTATTCCTTCGTTATACATGTCATTCTGTTTGTAGAGGCGTCGGTTGTAGAAGCGCTCGACTGTAGAGCACACCTGATGCAATCGTTCGTTTACTGCTTTAAAATTATGGGCCCGTTGCTTCACATGTATATCGCTGACATTAGCACGTCCCTTGAACTTTACAAGTGCACAGATGCACATCAAAGCACGACGCGACACAGTGACAGGGTGTGCATGTATATATATATATATATATATATATATAACTTTAATCTGAAAAATAAAATGAAGACGAGCGGATTGTCAAAAACAACAGTTAAAGAGGAATTGATATATAACTTGATTTTGATTTCTTTATTTGTGTGAAGTTTGAAACATTCGCTGCCATTTTGTCACCAGCTTCATCAGAAACAATAAATTGTTCAATGATTAAAAAGATGGTAGAATTAAGGTAAAGCTGCGTGAACAGAACGTGAAATTAAACATTACATTTCTCATTCCAAGGAACGCGTTCCAAGGCAACAAAGGGTTTGGAGGGAAATTATGTTAGTGAAGTTGGGAAAGAAAGAAAAAAGAAGCATAAGAAGAAAGAAAGCAAGCAAGAAAGAAAGACGGCAAAGCGAGAGCAACTCATGTGAAGTACAAGTAACCCTATAAAATGAAACACCATCAGAAATATGTGAAGCTCCGTCAGCGGGTAGCGAAAGTAAAGAAAAAGAAAAAGAAAGACAGAAAAAAAGAGAGAGACAGGGCGAGAGAGAGAAAGAGAGAATAAATTCCATCGCTCTTCTGACTGCGTCATAAATGGCCGGCTGTGCTGTATGGGGCAAGGCTGGCCATAAGAGCAAAGAAAGGCGATATTGCTCGACATAGCCTGAGTAGACGAGCCGAGCCGGAGTCGATTTATCTTCCGCGCGCCGGCGATGGCCGCGTCGGCTTGGAGAGCGACGAAGAAGAGACGAGGCCGTTGGGCAGAAGAGGCGAATGAAAGTCATTCAGGCATAGGAGTTCCACTTGAATAGGACGCTGAACGGATACTCTAACGCCTCGGTCTAAACCGATGAAGTATCCTTTCAAAAGTCTATTTTATTTGTGTTCAATTCCTCGTGAAGATGTTCACTACTACGTGATAAAATAAATACGAAAGCGCAATTTTTTTTTTTTTTCTAAATTTCGCACCGAAAGCGTGGCCCAGTTACTCCAATGCGGCATCACGGATTTAAATGTGTCTTCTTTTTTTCTCATATTCGCCCCATTGTGACGTAGTTATACAAACTTGCTCGACTTTAATAATAATAACTCGACTCCTTTACGGAGTGAGTGTAACAGTATGGTAGAAGATTAATATGCCGAAGACAAAGATAATGATGAATAGTCTGGCAACGCGGTACAAGAGTTCAAGATTGCCAGTCAGCCTCTAGAGTCTGTGAAGGAGAACGTTTACCTAAGTCAATTACTCACAGGGAACCCTGATCATAAGAAGAAAATTTACAGAAGAATAAAAATGGGATGGAGTGCATACGGCAGACATTGTCAGATCCTGAATGGAAGCTTACCACTATCGTTGAAAAGAAACGTGTACAATCGATGCATTTTACCGGTGCTAACATATGGGGCAGGAACTTGGAAATTGACAAGGAAGCTCGAGAACAAGTTAGGGAGCGCGCAAAGAACGATCGATCGAAACACGTTAGGCGTAACAATAAGAGACAGGAAGAGAGCGGTGTGAATCAGGGAGCAAACGGAGATAGCCGATATTCTAATTGACATTAAGAGAAAAAAATGGAGCTGGGCAGGCCTCGTAATGCGTTGGTTAGATAACCGGTGGACCATTAGGGTTGCAGAATGGGTGCCAAGAGAAAGGAAGCGCAGTCGAGGACGACAGAAGACTAGGTGGGGCGATGAAATCAAAATTCGCAGGTGCAAGTTGGAACCGCTTGGCGCAGGAGAGAGGTAATCGGAGATCGCGGGGAGAGGGCTTCATCCTACAGTGGACATAAAATAGGCTAATGATGATTATGAACATGATAGAATTTAGACCTTCTTTTATTGACAAAATAATTAATTAGGCCTTAGCAGACGCCATCGGAGCTCATGACGTCATCAACTCCGATCGCGTCATGCAGGTGCGGGAACGTTGGGGTGTGCCCGTTGTAACACGTATTTCCTTCATGTGTTTTCTTCTGGCTTTATGAAGTCTCCTCTCCCGGTAAAAGTGTTTATTTAGAGTATTGTATAAAGACAATATACTAATGCAAGCTCTTTTATTTAATTATTTATTTAATAGTGTGCACTGCACCCAGTACGGTGTCTATATCGAGAGTGCGCAACAGAAGGTAATGGGGAAATACAATGCTTATGAGTAAGCCTTCAACGGGCAACCATGGTTGTCAACACTCAAGGAGTGGACAAGGAGTGTCGGAAAGGGCAGCGCCTGGTGAATGATCAACCCTGTCAGTTCCAGGAGCCGCCAGTCTGAGCATGTATGTGCAAGCAAGTTACACGTATTTGTTTGTCATATCACGGGTATTGTCATTTGCAACAAGAAAGGTGCAGTAGCTGCCCGACTGACACAGCTACATTCAAACGCTCGTCTGAGAAAGTACCCACTGCACGGAACTTCTCAGTAAGAAGACGCATTCTAGGTTTATATACCGGTAGCAAGAGAGAACGGCGAAGTGCTCGGAACGCACACGGGTTCCAGCGCCATTCCGAGCGCGCAGAGACGCTCTGTCGCCTAAATTTACTTTGCGAGTCATTTTCTATTAGATCTTCTCAGAGCCACGACAAGGCGAGGCTGTGTACTTCGCGCCTCGTGTGCGCGCGTATATACTACTCGACTTCGCCGCGCCAGCTTTGCTCCAGCGCCCCAGAGGCAAGTGCGGCCGAACCTGTATAAGCCGGCACCTTCACATACGCGTTGGCCGTCGGCAGTCTCTTAGCGAGAGCCGCTCCGTGTTCTATCCCAGAATCCTACGGCGCTCAAAGTGTGCGCAGGAAGCGAGGAAATATGGTGGCAGCCGCACGAGGATGGCAAAGGAACGCTTCCATCCCGAGACGAAAGGATGAGAGAACGGACGAATCAAATAGGACACCAAGAAAGAAGAAGAGAGAAGTGGGCAGGGTTTCCCGAGGATTGTCGCTCGGGTAGGGGAGGAAGAATTGGACTGGAGGAAAAAAAAAAAAAGGAAAGGACGGAAACCCCCTGCGCGGCGTTCCCGCGAAAACGAGGATTTCTGGTGGAACCTTACAAACTTGGCCTGCTTTAACGTTGACAGCCAGTGGCGGTAGCTTATATACACAACGCGCATGCTTTCCCGTATAGGAGGCTTTTTGAAACTTCGGCGTTGTCCGAGGGCTTTGAAGTTGTGCGATTGTCGGCGAAGAACGTTGCATCGGCTAAGTGGCTTTGCTACGGCTTTTCTGACTCGGAACAACGCTGTAAGTGCGTGTACGCTTCGTGGATTCGCGAGACGAAGCCGGCCGGGGCGGTGTTGTGCAGTTGCCGGGGTCGGCGCGGCTCCGAAGGTTCCACCGGATGGTGCCGGGCCAGGTGCCGGTGGAAAGAACGGTTTCGAGCGATGTTGAAGTGAATGAGAAAAAGGATTATATTAAAAAAAAAGGCGCGCGATTCAATTTTACAAACACGGCTCCGACTATCGGAGCACGCTACACGCTAGAGTCTTTGCGTGTCCGAGTGTCCCCTCCTTCACAGCCGTCCGGATCCGCTTGTTATGCCGTTTGTTTCCCTCTTTCCCTCGTCGAGGGAATTCACTGTCCAATCACAAACGCCGAATCGTTCACCACCTTTCATTCCTTATAACTTCAACCGTTGCCCACCCTCAGTATCACACTGTCGTCCGCTCTTAAGGACCCCCCTTCTTCCCTATCTCAACGTCCCACCGTTGCCCAATACGAGGAACCACGTGGCAAACTGTGAACCCACTGCTGTTGTCATTTCTACGGGTGTCCTTAACAATGGCCTTATGATCGATCAGTGGCCTCTTCCGTCAGGATCGGGAGACCGGCCTTTGCGGTAGTCAGAGGGTGACGTTGTTGTCTTGAAGCAAATGATGGGGTGTGAACAGCACGCGTGGCAGCTGCATGTCTGCCGGTGAAGCGTCGTTTGTTTCGAGGGATCGCCAGGCGCGACAGTGGCCTTGCCGAGCCTGCCTTAAGCTGCCGCGCTGACACATCTCTTCCCACTGTCGCATCGGTTACGTAAATGACAACTTTAGCCACTGGATGGCAGAAAACAGAAACTATAGAGTTGCGTGCAGCAGAGAAGAGTTTTCCAGTGCACTATAGTAGCATGTCGTTGACACAGGGATAAGATATCTATAGCGTAGCGCTATCGTGGCAATTTCATAGTGATATCATATTGATAGCGCCTCATCGATAGCATAGCAATAGTATAGCAGTTCCATAACGCTAGTGTTACGATAGTATAACGCTAGAACATAGCGATAGCATAGCGATTTCAGTCCCGGGACTTTCAAGGACAGTGGCGAAGTTCAGAATTTGAACTGCGCCTCATCGAAGAGCTTATAGCATTTTTCGTGGGATACAGGTTTCCGTAAATTAATAGGTTCTGTGCCAGAGCACTTGTGTTACTGTATGTGTTCGTGCGTGTGTACTTTTACAGCGAGTCAGTGCATTGCTAAGGTGACGTGAAAGTTTCATGTGTGCGCGCAAAAAGTATCATCATCAGCAATGGCTCCTGCCACTGCTCGCGCGTTCGCGTATGCTTCCCTCCACAGCTGGCTCGTTGGCGCTCCTAGGCGTAATCGCGCGAACGCGCTCATGCCACTGCTCGCGTGCTCTTCGTCGTCATTTTCTGCCACTGCTAGCTCCGTTGCCACTCATTATGCCAGCGTTCCCATACTATACTTCTTCCTGTGCGATGGCGCTGACGGGACTGGCCCACTGCCAGTCGGTGCGGTCATTTCCGTCTCAAGTTATTTGCCACAATATATCGCGGAATGAAAGCACGAATGTATACCACGCAAGTGTGTAACGAATGAGTAACACGAATGAACGCGAATGTACGAACATAAATGTGAGTACGTATTTCCTTCACGATGACCACCGATCAAGACAATAAATGTGTTCGCACCTTTGTTCGACATTCGGTGTCACCTCTTTGTCGCGTGCGCTACACAGCTACGCTGGTCATCCGCCTTCGCAGAGTGAAATGGCTCACGATTTTTTCATCTCGCTTTCTTTCTTCCATTCCTCACCATCTCACCAGCAAATCGATAGCATAGTGACGTTATAGCGATGACACAGCGATAGTGTTGACGTCAAGAGACGGAGGTTGAGCACAACGCGTTCCGGTTGGCTACCGTGCTCGAGGAGGAGGAGATATTGGTATGAAGAATACAAGCTGTCTTACGCTATACCTGTAGCACGTGGAAGTAGCAAACGCTCGTGATTCGCCACCATGATGACCACATGCACGCTTCATTCGCTTGCATCCTGCACAACGTATTCGCGATGGATACACGACGCTTCACCGTTGTGCCTGTTGAGTTGAAGACACGATTACATCAGCTGCACGTGTCCTGCTGCGCGGATGCACGGCGCCGTGGGGTGTGGTTGTGTGAAGCGAGATGGCCTATCTTCTGGACTCCGAAACTGCGATGTCAACTCGCTAATGAGAGATCTTGCAGAGGGAGTTTAAATGAGTGCCGCTGTGAAAGGACCTTGCCTAATGTAGTTACGAGTACATGCGTCAGAAAACTGCCCACAACTGTTTGTAACGGCATGTAGAGGTGCCACTCTTGCAAGAGAAGGACTTGCGGAAGTGAGGGTGATTGTATGATTTTAACTTATGCAGTACGAAGTGATGGGAGCACGGCTTTCTACTGTTCCGCATGTATTTTCTCCAAAGTAACACTGACTACCCCCCCCCCCCCCCCCGCGCCACTTCCCTTCGCTTTTCTCCGCTACTAGAGCCGCCACGCGGCTGTTCAGCGTCTGCAGCTCCAAGCTGAACGTAGCTGTAGTTCTGTTTTGGATGGATGAGGGACTACACATGGAAGAACTCTGTGAGATTTCAATGAAAGTTCTTAAAAGAAAAGATTCTCAAAGCAATATTGGACATCACACTGTCGACGAAAGCTCATAACAGTTGAGTTTGTCCTACCGTTCCATCCGGCCCCGCAAGCCCATTATAGTTCGCGCCACGGTAACGGCGTGGTATCCCGATTGGCAAGCGCCGAGCTTGACAGCAGCGACACCGTTTTGTATGCGCGTCTGTACACATCGGCAGGTGATTATAGCCAACGAAATTCTACGCAGAAGAAGGAATCGAAAGAAAAACCGAGCAGAGCAAAAAAGATGGAAAGACCGAAGACAGACGCGAGGCCGTTATGCCGACGTAGCTATCTTCAATGTATACGGTCGACCTGCCCCGCACGCCGGTCTCGAAACGCACGGATAGATTCCCTGGCTTCTGTCTTCCAGTGGCACTCACTCAAGCACTCCGCCAAGGCTGATCTCGATGTGCTGAGCTCAGCCGAACAGTTTGAGACAAGTGGAAGAAAACGTACGTTATTCTAAAGCCGTGACGAGGGCAGGCTGAACTTAGAACGTAAAAAATAAAAAAAAATAAAAACAAGAAAATAGATTAAATAGAACGTTCCGAGCAGCTGCGAGGGAAGGGGACATCCTACCGAAACTGCCGTACGTTCTCGCTTCCTTTGACCGAAGGGCTCGGCAGTGAGGTTCGAGTTTGCTGTGCCATTAGAGGCTTTTAGCGCAGCAAGGTCATCACGCCGTGGCTCCATACGGGAGCCAACAAAAGGTAGGGACGAGGGGTGCAGGTACAGCGTGCGAGCTCTCAACGTTCGAGAATTCTGCCTAAGATGGAAAGTGTCAAAGGGCCTGTCGCGGAGGTTTGCATTCCCCCCCTCCACCGCGCGCTCTACTGAGACAGTTCTACGGGTGTGTGCCCACCCGAACTCGATGTGGAGAACATTCGAATCCCTCAGGGTCAAAAATAACGCTTACGTGTGAACCCGCGAGTGTCTGAAGTTGGAGAAGAGAGACAGTCGACGCGCTGAAATTTCTTTTGTCTGGTTCCCGTCATGAGAAAACAGCTATGTTTTGTTTTTATTTTGGTTTTGTTTTACAGCGAAGCAGTTTACCGCTACCCCCCAAGGCACAATCGTGTCCGCGGACAGAAAAGTGCGAGAAAAAACTATTATCCTCAGCAACGGCTCATACCCCCCTAAGCAAGCAAAAAGTACATCACAGAGAACAACACGTGGAGACCTGTGATCATCAACTTCTCATACCCGCGGAAGCAATGGCTCATACCCCCGTAAGCAAGCAAAAAACTCAATGGCTCCTAGCCCAGTATATCACAGTATATCACAGTATATCACAGTATCTCAGCGTATATAACACTGTATCACAGTTTATATCACAGAAACCAGTACATCAGTGCAATACGAAGAATGTTTGCCAAAGTTTACTGTTTGTCTGGTCACCATACCGTATGTGGTGGTCCCCCCACAGCTTTCCTGTCCAACGACGTTCACCGGGTGGTATGGGTTCTAATTTTTTTTTTCTCTCGCTTAAAAGCACAACGAAGGAAGTTAAGTAAAGCGATGCTTTTGAAACAGCACGCTATTGCCACTCTTACCACCAAAGGAGGCGAGGTAAAGAAGGAAAGACTGGCAAACAAAAGGAAGGTACACCGACGCCCGCCTGAAGCTCTCGTACCAGGTTATCGCGACGCCGTGTGTTTCGACGGCGTCTATAGACTTGTCTGACTATTCATCGATCGGGGGAGAAGGACCACGCTACCATTCAAAAAGAACTAAATACTTGACCTAGTAAGTTTGTAGAAGTTATTCTATGACAAGGATGGATGAAATATATCGGCTATTCTTTCCTCGTGTAAAGTGAGTCGTTCCTCAACACGCAAAGACCAATAGGCCCTTCAATGGTGAGCATTGTAAAAGAAAAGCGACTAATCCGACAAGACAAGAGCCGTTGTTTTCCCGAGTGTCTGATCGACGAGGCCAAGAGCGCGCATCGCGAACTATCACCGTACACAAGTTAAACACGTCGAACGTAAAATAAACGGTCTATAGCTTAAACACAATCGTGCACCACCTCTTCCCGCTGGCATACGTACCGCTAGATGAAAATATCTTGATAAAGAAGACACCTCTTGATAAAGAAGACGAAAAGGTATCCGCTCCTCCTTGGTGCCTCTTTATGCTTGCCGGGACATATCGCGCCTGTGTAAGCTACAGCTCCGAGCGCAAAGTGCAGCGATTTCTAATCTATAGAGACCTATATCTTCTTCGCTTATCTGGTCGACACGGACAACGCGGAGGCGTCCTGTTGCAAGCTCGCCGAAGTTTCTTCTAAGGCGAGTGTTAAACGGCAGGGCGAGAAGAAAACATCGTGGAAGGAGAAAGGGGTCTAAATATATCTATATATATCAGCGCAGGGGTGCCACGGCCGTAGTACGTCAAGCGTAAGTGCGCAGGGCGACCTGCGTTCTCGAGATTACTTAATTACCCGCTGCGCCACGGCAGCTCTTGTTCGAGCAACTTCCTTTCTTTTCTCTTTTATTTTTTTATCTCTCGAGTGCAGCACCCGACAAACTCTCGTTCGTTTTGTTGCTCTTTCTTTTTCTCTTCTTCGTTGCACCAATCGATATCTGCTATGCCCCGGTGGGGAAGAGCGTATTTATGGCACGCTAATGCGGAACTTCCATGCCCTGCAACAGCGGCATATCAAGGCGCACAAATATGAGAGACCGTGCTTTGGGACAACATATGGGGCAGAGACTTGGAGACTGACAAAGAAGCTCGAGAACATGTTAAGGACCGCGCAAAGAGCGATGGAACGAAGAACCCTAGGCATAACTTTAAGAGACAGAAAGAGAGCGGTTTGCATCAGAGAACACACGGGTATAGACGATTTTCTAATTGACATTAAGAGAAAAAAATGGCGCTGGGCAGGTCATGTAATGCGCAGAATAGATAACCGATTAGGGTGACACAATGGGTACCAAAAGAAGGCAAGCGCAGTAGTGGACGGCAGAAGACTAGGTGGTTAGACGAAATTAGGAAATTTGCGCGTGCTAGTTGGAATCGGTTGGCGCAGGACAGGGGTAATTGGAGATCGCAGGGAGAGGCCTTCGTCCTGCAGTGGACATAAAACGGGATGATGATGATGCTGCTGCTGATGATGATGATGATGTGCTTTGGTACACGGAACATGAGTAGCTGCCCTACGTGCACTGTATTTGACTCTTTGAAATACCCTTCACCCTGGACCCATCGTACATTTCAGTTGTCGGCCAGACGCTGCAAAACCGTCGTACGAGGAGCGTTTTGCCGCTATAATTTTATTTCAAATCGGTTTCTAATTGGAGCAGATAGACGCAGTCACCTGTCCTGTTTACCATGCTGCCAGATGGCGAGCGTCACGGCCAACGAAGACACTCCTTCCCTCTGCCTCTATAATAGACTTCCGAAAGCGCTGTTCCGTTCCTGTCTTGCCGCAGACCGGAGCCAATGGCCGTACCACGGCGTACGGCCCTGCCTTACCTGCCTATTTATATATATATATATATATATATATATTGAGGGAACGGCGCAGCCACTTAGTCCACCCCAGCAGAACGCAGTCCTGGACGGCCACGCCCAAAAGCGCTCCGCCGCATCTCGAACCGCCGCTCGCGCTCGCGAGTCACTTCGTGCTCCACTTCTTCGACTGCTGGCTCTGATGCCGGAGTTCCGATGATGATGATGACGGAGTTCCCATAATATATGTGTATATACACTCCGAACATAAGAAGCCAACAAGCAATGAGACGAAGGACAGCATATATAGTCGAAATCATTCCTAGTTCTTATTTAAACCTAAAGAAAATGATGGGAACGAAGCTGTATGCAAAAAACAGCTGGTCGCAGGTGGGATGCGAACACACGTACGTCTTCGAATTACGCGTGCGATGCGCTTACCAACTGAGCTACCCCGGCGCCGTTTTCCCATCCACTCGCTCGGGTATGTACTATGCTTTCTAAAACCAACCTTGGGAGTGTTGGCCAGCACCGGCCCTAACGACCAGGCCAGTGTATGTCGTACACCCTATCTACCGTAGGTGTCGTGAAGTATTACAGCGAAGCTGTTGACCTCTCGGATGTCGTCATTTTTTTTTTGTGTGGTCGTCCATGGGCGAAATGTAGAGCGATCCCGGAGGTAGTGCGATACCGGGTAGACGCGCGGCGGAGGTGAAGCAGGCTTCGAACACTCAGCAAAGTGAAGCGAAAAGTGCATACATTCTTTCGAATCACGCAAACAATATGCAGGACAGCATTCGTTTCAATAAAGAACAAGCACAAAACAACCATCCGAACCAGATAATTGATAACAAGGCGCTCCCAATAACAATGCGAAGCACGTAGTGCTCCCCGCATATATTTCTTTCTATTCCCTCTTCCTCGCCCCCAGAGTAGAGTAGCCAACCAGATGAATTTCTGTTTAGCATCCCTGCCTTCTCTTTTTCTTTGCTTCTCCTCCTCCTCCTTTCCCGGTGAACATTCCTGTTGTGCAAGCTGCCGGAATGACGGCAGCTCGTGACGTAGGGAGGGACGTCCTTGGCCTTTCGTATCTAAAAGAACCAGCCTAGAAACTGATTTCATTCTTGTTACAGCACTGCTATAGGTAGGCAACGCGCAGTTAGGACTCCCGAGAAGAAGCCCGAATACGAGGAGCGGAAAAAGGAAAAAAGAAACGGCAATACGACCAGTGGAGGCGGGCTGTCAAAATTACCATTACTCCCATTACTGCCATTACTCTATAACTCTAAAGTATAATAGCATCGCGCAACCTCCTGAGCCGTTGTAGTGGCCGTTTTCAACAGCTTCGCTGGACATCTACGTTCGCATGGCAAGTCAAATATATATACTCGAAAAGACAGGCAGGACCTGCGTTGAATGAGCTCCCGAACAACACCTATCAATGTGGTGAGCGTGGTTGAAATCATGAATCAGGGACCTCTTTGAGGTCACGGATCCATGGGCTACGCGCGTTTGTTTAAGATGACAAAACCTAGTGAGGAGCGCTTTAAAGTGAATAACTTTCATAGCTATTTCGCCAGTTGCAGTTGGTCGCGGTGGTCAATGGTCGGTGGTCGGATTCATGAAGGAAAACCGTCCGTCCGTCCGTCCGTCCGTCCGTCCGTCCGTTCGTTCGTTCGTTCGTTCGTTCGTTCGTTCGTTCGTTCGTTCGTGCGTTCGTTCGTTCGTTCGTTCGTTCGTTCGTTCGTTCGTTCGTTCGTTCGTTCGTTCGTTCGTTCGCTCATTCGTTCGCTCGTTCGTTCGTTCGCTCGTTCGTTCGTTCGTTCGTTCGTTCGTTCGTTCGTTCGTTCGTTCGTTCGTTCGTTCGTTCGTTCGTTCGTTCGTTCGCTCGTTCGTTCGTTCGTTCGTTCGTTCGTTCGTTCGTTCGTTCGTTCGTTCGTTCGTTCGTTCGTAACACAGAACACAGTAACAATACTGTGAAACACGAAACTAACATTTATTGGGCGAACCTGTGCCCACAAAAACAGGCTACACTTAAAGAACGGCGACAGCGGCGAGCACAGTCGGCGATCGCCAAAATCTGATCAGCGGGTCAAGCACGTCGGCTCTTATACATCAGTCGTCGGATGTTCCAGAGTAATCGCTGGGGCCCGCGTGTCCTCCACATAGTTCTACATTATTCGCGTCGCGCACACATGCAATCCGATTACACAAGGTTCGGTCACAGACGGCGTATGGAACCGTAACATTCCAGAAACTTCGAATACATGCAGGTGCGTCCTGCACTGTGCGATAACACTTGTTAGGCGGTGAAACGTGGTGGCCCGATAAAGATACACAAGTACACGTGTACGTATTAAATGAGGACTGACATGATGTTTTCCACTATGCCATCTTTCATTGCGGTAAATGGATGTCTTAGGCCTCTAAATCATAAAAAGAAAGGCGTATCCCACGAACTGTGGGAATCTATGTAAGCAAAGCTATTTATGCTGTTTGGTTTTATTGACTCTAATTAGTGGTGTTCATCGGGGCGAATGCGTAATTCCTTCATCGTTTAGCCGAATCCGAGAGTGGTGAGTTGATGCTACACGTTGCGTGCACCGCTGCTGTTTGTCTGCGTAGTCCACAGAACACACAGGGAGTAGTATTTGCTTGAGGCGTTGTTGTGCGTCATTGCTCATAATGTCTGAGAGGGTTGAACATTATCATTGGCTCACATGACACATCGCATCGTGGCAGAAGCGTTAAACTTTAACTGAACTATAGGGTTGTAAGTAATTCAACTAATTATTATAAAGTTATGTGCGCACATTCTCTTCATACATTCGCAGGCTGCACCACGTTTCGCTGCGCAGCGAAGACGCTCCGGTTCCGCGCGACGCTTCTTTCGGGCCTGGGTTTCCGCGACGCTGAGTGAACGCTTTGGAGCCATTTTTCTGGCGCGTGTTTGCGTGCTCATTCTGCATACGTGCCCAGCAGCACTAGTTTACACTATCACAGGCCAGCACGCGACCTCCGCAGCCCAGCACCTGCATTTTTGTCGCATAGGAAAGCAAGCGCAGCACGCGCCATGCGTACAAAATTCGCATCCCGGTCCGCGGTCGCGCCGGCCGGGATGCGCTGAGGCGCGCGCCATCTGGTGGTGTTGTAGGAAACCCAGCGGCATGCGCGCAAGACTATAACAGCAGCGCCCGGAAATTCGGGAGAAGAGGCGAAAAAGCTTCGCTTTAAAGTGGTTCACAGTAAAGGCATTGTTCAAACAATTTTGGGCGTTCTGGGGCTTACTACCATTCTTTTTCTAGGGTTCCCACCAGGTCACTGACTTCCGTTCAATGTAAAATAAAATAAACGATAATTAGGAAATATTCTTTCGAAAATATTGACTGAGTGCTGCTTTAATTGAAGCTGTTGCATATTGCACGGAAAGCTTCGGGGGGGGGGGGGGGGGCGAATTACAGAAACGTTCTCTGTTCATAACAACTCTCTTTCGCCAGCCGTATTGTCCATTTACGTTAGTCGCAACGTAAGCAGTTTAGCTGTTGGTCGCCAAATACCTTAAGGCTTTAGAGTGTATGCGGACAAATGAGGGTGTAACAGACACAAGCGCTGTCTTCAGACTCGGTTGGAAAAAGCTTTGAAGTCAGGGCTTGTGGCCTCTAGAGCTCTGTCTTTTTTCCTTCGTCCGCATCTGCGCCGAAGTGGTTGTGGTGGTGGTTGCGCTTAGAATAATTATAAAGGTGTGCCAAATTTGTGAGTACTAGCTATGTGCTCATATTTCGTGATCGATGTGGTGGTACTCGATGGCGCGATTCTTTAGACAGCGCCACTACGGGCCTCGCTCATATCAAATTTTTCTTTCTTTCAGGCCGAAAACAATTTCTTGCAACTAAGTCGCTAGTCGTAATCACGTGGGGCGCCACCGTTTAAAAGGACAGCGGAAAAAAGGGAATGTCTCGCGAAATATTTCGCTTAAAAAAAAAAAAAAAACTTTATCTTCCTTCGAGCGATGAAAGGAAAGGTAAGATGCGGAACCTTTGATTTCGCTGACATCGCTTTGTGCGACAAAGCAAACCACAAAGTTCTGCATTGTGTAATCCGTAACGCTCGCCACTTTGCACGAGCCCATTTAAGCGTAAAAGGTAAGCGTGAAAGTAAATCTCTATGTTTCCGTCAATCTTTAAAGCAACGACCGAACAGTCAGTTATAGTACCATTAGTAGTACTAGAATGGTAGCAGTGGTTGTAGTAGTAGCAGCAGATATTCTTGTAGTAGTAGTAGTAGTAGTATTAGTAGTAGTAGTAGTAGTAGTAGTAGTAGTAGTAGTAGTAGTAGTAGTAGTAGCAGCAGCAGCAGCAGCAGCAGCAGTAGTAGTAGTTAATACGGTAGTAATAGCTGTAATAATGCAAATAGTAGTTGTAGTAATGATAGTAGCAGCAGTAGTCCCTTTTGTGGCAGTGGAAAAGTACGGAGATCCGTTGCTTGTGAATCTTTTTTTCTTCCTTTCGCAACTCAACAGTTGTCCTTCCTCTTACACTGTAGACGTTTCAGTGGGTTTGAGATACACTGGAACTATTTAGCAAGGCACGTTCCTACGGAAACTATACGAAGGCACAACACTGGCCAGCTCGTAAACCTCAATGAATGCAACGGGGAGAAGGATGAAATAAAGGAATAATGAACAAAGGAATACCGAGCAACTGTCCGCGCCAGGCGCGGATGTCCAGTTTCGCGTTCAGCCGCGGCACAACGTCCGCGCCCTACTTGCGTCGAAGCTAATGTGTCAGCTTGAACCGGCAGAGGCCTCTCGTTCGGTTCCTAATGGCCGTCCCCCGGCAAGGGCACCTTCCCACCGCTCGCCCGTCCTCTTTTCCCACGCAGTCTTTTTAGAGCCAGCGCGGGCATGCAAGTGTGGGGGAGGGAATTGGAAGAGGGCCGAGACGAACGCGCCGCGGGCCGCATACTGCCGCACTCGCCGCCGCCTCGAGTGCCCTCGCTCTCTCTTTCTCTCTCTCTCTTGTCGTAGTTATCTCTGGCTAACGAGGCTTCCTTAACTCGTTCCGGGATCGATACCACGTGTGGTAACGTCCCCGCCGCCAAGTTTCGTTCCGTGTGTCTTTGGCCAGGGGTTAATTGAAGGAGCCGCATGCCTCTCTCTCTCACACGCACACAACCGGCGCGCCCCGCTCCCCCCCACCCCCTTTTTCCTCCCATAAAGCTTCCCACAAGCCCGGTGCTCTTCCCAAAATAGGGAGGATGCCTGCAAGGTAACGGGATTCCTCCTTCCTCGTATCCCACAAGCGTCTTTCCGATGGTAGTGCGATGCTAGGGAAAGAGGGAATTCTCTCTTTTCCCATTTCGCTCGCACGAAGAGAGTGGTTTTTCCCGAGCAGGGAAGATATGAGGCAGGAAAGGGGAATGGGAGCGAATATGTACGCTCCTTCCTTCGAGAGGACGTGCAGTGTAGGGAGTGCCGCCAAGGCGTGGCTCTGGATATATTTGGCCGCTGGCTAGGCTTGCTGGCTTTGGCTCGTTGCGTGGTTATCTCGTGCGGTCGCGGCTGAGGTGATTGACCAGCGCTGAGCCGTTGGCTATACTCACGAATGTTTTAGTTTTCACGAAGGGGAGTCTTATAAAAAATAGCAACCTATGTCGTAACTCAAGCTATAATCGAGGACAACTTTCTGTGGCATTGAAGGGAAAGCTACGGAGGCAAAGCGCGCACAAGTGAGAGCGCTTCTGCGAAGAGTCCCGTGTTTTCATCCACGTTAGTTTAAGCAGGGGAAGAGAAAAATAACCACCTTATTAGCGACAGTTAAATAATGTAAAACACACCATTGAATGTAAACGTTTACTTATTTTGCGTCTGTTCCCTTCCGCGTACGGCCAAACGCGAAACCGTCGCACGCGGAAACTGCGTCGATTCAGCGTCTGTTCCGAGCTACAAAAAGCACGGTCAAACGCTGGCGGACTACTTGGCGCGGTGACGCATGTCCAGAAGCTCCGCCCCCGTAGCTTTCCCTTCATTCCCACAGAAAGTTCTCCGCAAGTATACAAGGTGTCGATAAGCGAGCCTATGCGTCGGTTTTGCATGCAGCCAAGTGAGTCATTGTGGAATATCGAAAGATAAAACCTCAACGGGCTGGCTGAGTTACGGTTTGTAGAGAAAGTTACTAGAGACCTCAGGCTTAATTAGGTGGCAGCCCCAGGGGAAGTGGCAGGTGGAATGTTTCTGGCTTTCGAAGCAAGCGACAAAGGAAGTGACCATCTGTTCGCGCAGGCCACTGCCGACTACGTGCGCATTACACGCCTCAAGTTTCTAACTATACTTCCATTGAATATGAATTGAATTCTGGGGTTTCACGTGCCAAAACCACGATTTGATTATGAGGCATGCCGTTGGGCGGGACTCCGGATTAATTTTGACCACCGGGGGATCTTTAACGTACCCCTAATGGACCGGACACAGACGTTCTTGGAGTTCGCGCCCATCGAAATTGCGGCAGGCGCGGTCGGGATTTGATCCCGTGACTTCGTGCCTAGCAGCGCCGCACCATAGTTTTAAAGCCACGGTGACAGGGTGTACATTAACTGTATATTGCTGAAACACATCACTAGCTTTCGATTCTGGACTCGCAAGGCATAGCTCACAAATAAAACATTGTTTTCCCCGTATTTTCTTCTTTTTCTGTGTGCATGTGTAAGGCCCACAAGAGAGACAGGATCCTGCCTGCCTAACAAGTGACATTAGCTTGGTGAGATGCACATATAGCGTGACAGTCAGTTAGTGTCAAGGAACAGAGTTCTCCGTCTGTCAGCTTTGGTTGGAGCCAATATTAAACGCAGCGCCACGAAGATACCACTTTGCATGACCTTCGTAGTGTTTCTGGTTACTTATGCAAATTCTTCACTCAGCTTCCTCGTTTCTTAAAATATTGAAAAACGCACTTTTTGCTGCAATGCAGTTCTACCCGCAGCATAATTCTTTTATAGCGATGCCTTTATTGTACGCATATGAGAAGCAGGTAGTGACAAACGGCAGTATAAGATATTACGGTGGAAAATATATGTTATTATGACTGTCAACGTTGATGCGATTAGCATTGAGGAAATGTATGAGGAAATGTAGCACCTGCTTGGTAGCCACCCACTATGGTATGATGATTAAGATACGTCTTGGTGACGACACTCAGACGACTTTTTTTGTCGACTTGGCAATTCCGTCTCCATCGCTTCGGTACCGTCCTCTATGGCTCGTAGTAGGGTACGTAGTACCAAGAAGTACGACACGTAGGCTCTGAAATTGTTTCGCCCCGTGATGAAGGCGTGGTTAATTACCTCACCCGTCATCGGTGTGCGCACGTAGTCGGTGAACGCTCCATTCACACCAAAACGCCTCCTTCACGAACTGTGTGAACCAGACGTCTTGAGGTTGCGCTATGTCCAGATCGAAGTCTCCTGCTGTAATCATCGGCATTAGCTTGCAGCGACGCGTCAACGTTCGGTTACCCTCTTGCGTTGTTGGAGGACAGCTCAGCATTAATAGCGCCGGATTCACGCTCAGCTTGCCGCATTTTGTATCAATAGAGACTTTTAGCGTGTCCGCTATTCCGGCAAACCGGAGCGGTTTGGGCGGATCACTGGATGGTCGAGGGCGCAAAACTGAGCGGCCAGATTGGTGGCGCCAGCTGTTGGTGCAAAGCTCAACCACCTAAACACAGAGCCAATTACCATATTCTTCTTAGCTGGGATGTAAGTTTTCGACAGCGGCGTAATTGTGAACAGAATTACGCCACTGCCGAAAATTTGCACCAGCAGCGAAGTAGAATAAAGTAGGTTACTGCAATTTTTGTTCTGTGTTTGTCTGATTGAGCTCTACAACACCAGGCGGCTGCACCGCTTCGGCCGCTCACGTTTACGCCCCCGACCATCCGGTAATCCACCTAAACCACCCCGGTTTGCCGGAATAGCGGACACGCTAAACGTCTCTACTGTTCCTCCCTTGCATCCCCGTTGAGCAGTGAGTGTATCGACGGCGAGCTGCCTCGGAACGACGCAGTTTCTCTCTTTGTGCTGTAGACACGTCATGGCTTTCCTGTAAGTGCGGCCATGCCTGGACTGAAAGGGACGTACCGTTAGCGGTTTTATATATAATCCCGAGCGAGGCAATTTATAGGGCGGCGTGCTGCACTGTGATTGGGTCGTAGCGTCCAATCGCGCGCAGAATTTGGGTTCAGAATATTCTACACATAATGATCCGCGGGGCTAGTTTATAGGAATCTTTTTCAGGCGTAATGCTTTATTTTTCAACGTCTGCTAGAAAAGCGTGCGTTCTCATTTCGATCAGTAAACTGGTGTTATGCAAGGCGACTCACGTTGCTTGGTTTGCACGAGTTGGTAAGGGTGTTATGCGGAATCTGTAGGCGTGCGCCCATCTTCTAATGGACAGAACCTCGTTCTGTTCTGCTAAGGGAACCAGGTTCCAAGACAGCCCTTGGATATTTTATTTTAAGAGGGTCATTCAATAGCGGTCAGATAGCAATCCACCAGAGTCTGGTTAGTGGGCTAATTATGCTAATCGCAATAAAAGGCATCTTGCTGCGTTTTACTCTGCCGCTCGACTAAGGCACGACGTTCAGAATAAAAGCTACAAGGCTAACCATAATGTATATTTTCGAAACTAACTGCTGATCACAGACTGCGTAGAATGTCATGCACAAAAAAATTCCCGACAATGCTCTCAATCTCCAGCGCAGTCTGCGGTAAACTCGGAAGGGTTCAATCAATCAATCAATCAATCAATCAATCAATCAATCAATCAATCAATCAATCAATCAATCAATCAATCAATCAATCAATCAATCAATCAATCAATCAATCAATCACACTGATTCGTGATACATTTATCATCAGGCAATTGTCATCATACAGTCGTCGTCATCCCATTGCCCTCATGCCGTTGTCATGATATCATCATCGTTGTCACACAGTCGTCGTCAGACATTCGCTGTCATACCGTAATCAGGATGCCGTCAAAGGTTGTTGAATCGCCGTCATTGTAAGTTCGACGTCCGACTCTCGTCATGCTGTCTTCTTTATATCGCTGTCGCCAAGCCATCGCCGTGTCGTTATCGTTTCACCATCGTCATCACTTGAGTATATCGTCACGCCGCTGTCGTCGTCATACGATTTTCGTCGATCGACCTACGGCACTACTTTTCGCCATTCCACCGTACCCATGCTGTCGCCGTTCAATCGTGATTAGACCGCCGTTGTAATCTCATCGGCGCCGCTGCGTCGACGCAACGCAGGCGCCATCATCCATCTGTTATCATACCGTCGTCGTCATGCCGTGTTGGTTGTGCCATCATCGTCGTTCGCGCTTCTTCATCCACTAGTAATTCAAACAGTGATCGTCACACCATGGTCGTCATACAGTCGTCGTCATCTCATTGTCTTTATGTCACCACGCTCCATCCCTTGGTTCCTTGCTCACGTCCGGGCGATTGAGAGGGTTCTCTGAACCGCAATAAGTCCACCAACGAGGCTGCGTGTGCCTTTACCGACCGCACTGCCCTCGGATCGGGCGACTCTTTCCCCGGACACAGAGGCGCTCCTATCACGGACAATGAAATTACTAAATTCTTTTTACTTACAGAGAAGGGTTTTCCCGCCGCCTCATTCCAAGCTAAGCAGGCGCCAGGCGGTCACGCTAAGACTCCTGCAAACTAACTCCTACCCAAATCTGGCGTCTCTTATTGACAGCATATATCCTGACATTTACCCTAATCGTTCTTGCGTGGCCTGCGGAGAGGCTGCTACTTTGTCTCGCATGCTCTGGGAGTGCGGGTCGTTGGGCACGAAGTTAACCAAGGAAGAGTGGGACGCGCTCCGGCTAAGTCCCGCCTTTGAAGACCAAATTCTGGCCATTCAGCCAGAATTCAAGGTCATTCCAGGTCATTCTGGCCATTCAGCCAGAATGACCACTATACTTGTTAAATACGTGACTACAGGAATATGATCTGTCGCTACATTGCACTATCACTATTCGCTTTACAGTCGACCGCCATCGTGAGGTGCGTTATGCCTTAATTTTTTATAGCTTCATGTTATTCAGTGTTTCGTTATGCAGCTAAGCGAACTCCTTCTAGCCGCCAAGCTTATCATCCCTTGCATTATCACACTCCCGACGCCTCGAGCAGTCGCTAAATGCTCCTTCCTTCAGCTATACCCGACACACTTCTCACACGCCGTTAACATTACCAGCCAGACATATCAAACTACACGCCTGTCTAAATTCCTGGCGATTATCGAAACACTTATCGAAACATTTGGATCAAGATAATGAAGCATGAGACTTAACGAACTTAAAACACCAGAGAACAAACCTCTACAACCTAATGATTCAGTGCTACTTCCACCTGCAAAACTGCGCAGCAACTACCATCTGTGCATTCGCACTCAAAAACAGAGAGAGACGTCGATATTGAAATTGGGCTCAACTTTGGCGTTACGTCACGGATATTAGCGAACGTAATTGGGTGGAGAACCTACACAAATTACCTTTGAGTTGAGCAGCGGTTAACTTAGCTTCCATTATCAGCTATTCCGCTATCCGATCTATCAGTCACTCTAGCGATCTATTTATCTGCTTCCCAGTCATTTTCGAGCTGAATTCTTAGCTAGAGGGTATATTGAAAATGCTCATTTGGTTGAATATATTACGTTTACACCTCATTTTAATTGGATTATGACGCAGCATTGTTAGTCTTTGGACAAGGGTGAGAAGCTTAGGCAGGTACATATGCACGCAATCAACCAAGAAGTAAAGATAGTAAACTGATACGATTGAGTAAGGTGAAGGATAAAGAGAGAGCGATAAAACGACAGAAAAAGCAACCTTACAGGTCACCGACGGACGGAAAACCTTTAATGAGCAAAGGACCGGCGAGGTTGCCAGCCCGGGCTCAGGCCACCCGTGAATTATGTGCGGTGAGGCCTTTCCACCGCTGCCCGGTGCCGCTGGATAGGCCATAATTGGTCGTGCAGTTCCGAGCTAGTCAGAGCACTTAGCCATCGCTTCTCGAGAAGGTCCGGTTCTGTGTTGTCCTCTACATATGTCGATCTGATCTTTGTGCACATCCATAAGAGGTGTGCCATGTCTACGTGTTCGTGCTTGCAGAGCTTGCAGCTCGCGTCTGGGTACTGTTTTGAATTTACTCTGTTTAAGTGTACTGGGTTTCGGAACGTTCTGGTTCGCAACCTTCTCCATTCTGTTTCTTGAGATCTGTCGAGTTGTTTTTTGGGGTTGTGGGTATGCTTCTCTTTGTTTCGTATAGTGTGTCAGTATGTCGTGGTACGTGACCCTGTGCCTGTCGTCCTTTATCGCTACTTCGTCGTTGTCGCTTCCTCCGTGTTCTCCATCGCCGCCGCCGCAGTCCTTCCCCCTTCCCCGGGTGTTTCGGGGTGTTGGGCCGTCACTGTCCGAGCCGGTCCTTACATTACTTTCGTGTCCTTACAGGTCACATTTTCGGAGTATTGAGATAGATGCGACGAGATCCGCGGCGAGCAATCAAGAGCAACACGAAATACGCCACAAAAGCCGTCGTTCGTTTGGCGTAATACATGCAGAAACCAATGTCTCTGATATTACGCACGTACATTTTCTTATTGCCTGGGATTAGCTTAATGATGGAAAGGGACGTTGTAAAAAAAGAAAGACTGTTATACTCTGGATCGGCAGATCGTACGCCCGATATTCGAAATAGATTAGTCCTACAACGACTGCATAAGCACCGAAATTAAGTGAGGCATTGTACGCCAAGGAGAATGAAGAAACGGAAACCAAGTGTCAACGCCATCCTCCCATTTTTGTTCCAGAACCCGTCGACGTCACAGATCTTTAACAGTGTTTGTTCCTGGTTGGTTTATGTTCCTCAAGATTGGAGGGGGATCGCCATTACACTCGTAAGTAAGTACTGACATATAATGAAAGTCGAAGCACCCTTCTATAGCCTAGAGAAAAAAAAGTACTGACAAGCGTGAGAGCACCATAAATAGTTTAGTACACTTCCTTCTGAGGACTTGTTTTGGTTACGATACCGAGACGATGGCTGTATCATGACGTCACGGTGCAATGGTTCGCTGCGTTCCAGCGATCGCTGCGATTTCCATAGCTCGCCTACATGAAATGCCCAGAGCAGACTTGCTCATTATTATTATTATTATTATTATTATTATTATTATTATTATTATTATTATTATTATTATTATTATTATTATTATTAATGAGGAGCGCCACGATACCTAGCCTTATTGTTATACGACGCCAGCAATTTTCGATCTGCGATGAAGTAACCGTAATGTCGACGACGCGAGGTTCAGCTTTTCGAGACAAATTTTAGTACGAAGTTAAAATATCTTGCAAGCGTTTCCAAACCATGATACTTGCTGAGTCTGGTCATTTCAAGCGCGGCGAGTCTCTGTTGCACAGCTTGAACAACTTCTGAAGGAAGTGTGGGCACTCCATCAAGGGTCCTTCTACTGAGAGGGCCCTTAACCTCTATGTTAACTCTGATGTTTCCCTATTTAAATACGTGTAAAACGCAGCAATGCTTTTCTTAGAAAATAGCTTGGGTGATTTCAATTGAAGCTGTTAATGCCAAAAGGAAAGATTAAATTCTAGCACATATACCACGCGGATTTCTATTTAGGACCTCGAGTAGACAAAAAATAAAAGTAAAACAAGAATTGTCGTAAGTCGCCAAGCTTAGAATAAAATAGAACTAATATGTTTAAAAATTCGTAACTCTACGCCAAAAGCAGATTTCGCTGTTCTGCACCTGTTAGGCATCTGAAGTGTACCAGTTATATACGAGTTTACAGCTGAAGTGAAATTGTTACAAAAATTACAGGGGTATCGCAATATTCCTATTTATAATTAGTGGCATATTTTACACTGATGTACAGCACATTGTGTGTTTTCTTCCCGTTTTGATGGCTTACTAGTGCCGTCTACAGAATTGTGACATCGTTACTTATAGCTGAGTTTTACAACATTGTGAACTGGACATGTGAGTTCCTTGAAATTGTGGGATTAAAGAAAAGTATTTACAGGGCATAATTTTCAAACCTACTTCCTACAGTTCCTACATTCCAACTTATGCTTTCAACTGCACCAAACCTAATAAAATACGTGCAGCTGGTTGGCGAGAGCGAAACGATTTCTCCGTACGCAATGTATTTAGATAAGAGATGCCAAACGCAAAGCTACTTCCCGCCTCTAACATCCTGCCCCACACTGCACGGTAATCGAGAGACAGGAGTACAACGAGCGGACGCTGAAGCGGCCTGGCTCGTCGTCGGACTCGCCTACTTCTCGACTCCGGCGTTGCGGTCGCGCCCGCGAGAGCCGGGCTCGGGGCTCGGGCCCCTGCGTCGCGCCCGACGTTCGATGATGCTGCACGCGTTGGAGAGAGGGCGAACGCCTGTTTAGGAGCGGGATAATTTTGGCACCGCCTGGTCCGGTCGAATCCGGCCGCAGTCCACATGAACGCCGCTCGCTAGCTGCTGCTGCTGCCGCAGCCGCCGGTGCGGTACGTGTGCTTTATATATCCACTCTCCGCAGGGCGGAACGGCGCTGCGGTAAATTGTATAGATCATATAAGAGAAATTATTTCGCTGGTCTCTGTAGAAATATGTGAAGAGAGAGAGAGAGAGAGACAGGGAGGTAGAGAGAGAAACAGGGTGGTAGAGAGAGAGAGAGAGACAGGGAGGTAAAGAGAGAGAGGGAGGTAGATAGAGATACAATGAAGTAGAGTGACATAGGGCGGTAGAGAGAAAGGCAGGGAAGTAGAGAGAGAAAATATGAGAGAGCAGCAGGTAGGTTAAGCAAGCTGAGCCCGGTTGGCTACCCTGCACGAGAGAGGGAAGCTGGACGCATAAACGAGATGAAGGAGAGAAGCAAAGTTCGCAGCACATGTGGGCACGCACACGCTGAAGCGCTCATTGTTAATTCGGTCGCAAGCTGTAACAACGACGGTGCATCCGAACAAACGCGGCAACGCTTTACGGTGCAGAAGCCACGAGGCCACGGCCACGAATACCTACCTTCAGTAAAAGACGGGAAACTACGCAAATCTGCCTCACTAGGAGCCAAAGTAAGTTTTGTCTCGCAGTGATGATCACGGTTCCAATACTCATGTTAGATAAGTAAACTAAGTTGGTCAAGCTCACTGCCTATAATCAAGCGACGAGTGCGGTGGAACTCGTAATTGCGTTCACAGCTTTTTTTTTTTACTTTTTTACGAAGCGTTCGCCGAAACAACAACGAGTATACACGCGAGACGTACGACATGCGCAGTCGGAATAACACAAGCAGCACAGCAAGACCGCAACATCGTTGAATGGTAGAAGTGCTGCGTATCGCTTTTTTTCATAGCCCTTGTCTTGCGAACTGCAGTTGAAGCAGTGAGCACGTATGTGTTTTGCAGGAACACAACATACTGTTCACTGTACTTACCGACTCGTTGGCTTGATATTGAAATATAAGGAGATGCGCATGATGCTTAGCAAATCATAATCGAAGAAATCATACGCCATAACAATAATGCCTTAATGGTGTTACAAAAGCTGACGAAACAGTTACTTTGAACTTTTGTTTTTGTTCAACAGATCACCTCGTCTTGATAGTACAGCCGATGTCCTTAGCTATAGTGACGTGGGAAAAAGTTACTCTCGCAGTCTTCCGCTACCATATAGAGAGACATGCCGCGAGCATGACACGCAAAGGGTCGCTATGAGTGCCAGCGTGGTGCCGTACTGTGACCTGCTTGACAAGAGGTTCTCACCTGCGGCAAAACAAAGCGGTATGGCTTGCTCCCACTTCGCTTGTTTCCGGGTAGTGTCCATCATAATTAGCCCACATGACGGCGAAATAAAGAAAAGAAGGAAGGAAGGAAGGAAGGAAGGAAGTTCAAAGGCCTGCCTCTGCAATGTAGTTGAATGCTCATGAGTCGCACTGAATGACGCAGGTAGTTGGAAAATCTCTCTCTTTTCTTTCTTTTTTTTGCCTACTTTTGGCAGTTGGCAGGGCCGTGAAGCTCGTCCGAAAAGCAGCCGCGCTCATTTCTAGCTCTACTATCTCCCGTATGATAGGTGCTTCGGTGGTAACCGCGCGTTGCTGACGCATTATGGTGCATCTATCTAACGCATGGGAAACTGTTCTACTTTGCTATTTGTGTCCTATTATGAGAGGAAATCAAGAATAATCAGCTGCCTTTCCTTTACTTTGTCTCCTGACTTAGCAAGAATGCAATGATAAGGGATGTCGGAGGAAGGACATTAGAACGAAAGTATACTGTCACGTGTACTCTTTTTTTTTTCAGTGATCGCTTTTCACTAGCGTACAAATGTTAAACGTTATCGCTCGGCGCAAGACGCCATGTGCATGTATTACAAGATTCTCTATTATTGTGGCCGCTTCTATCTGCGTCTGTATTTTCGCCGAACCTTTTGCAATCAGATTGCATGTATTACGCGAATAGTGTTGTAAATTCTAGAACATGTGCGAGCACCCGCGATTACGTTGGAATTTTTGATGGATCATGCATTAATATCCGATGCATCTGACCCTGAGATAAGATTTCGACGATCGACGAGTGTGCTCGCCGCTATCATTGTGTTAAGCGTTACTTCTTTTGCTGGGCACCAGGCTCGTCCAATGAACAGTTAGTTTCGTGACTTGCGTTATGCCACAGTGGTTCTTCACCTTCCCTACAAAGTTACAGCATGTGAAGAAAAAGAAAAAAGAAAGAAACAGACCATCCAGAGCGTATTTCTTGTCAAAAGAAAAAGAAATGCGCAAAGTTCAATAATTTGTTCACGCGCTGTGCCGCTTAATAAAGCTCGAAACCCTCAAATAACGACAGAGAACATGTCATTAGCGCACGCTGGCTCGAACGGGTTGTCAGTAGAGGAAAAGCTCTGTGAAACCAGCTTGCGAAGTCTGTCAAAGGATGGCAAAACAATTGGGCTAAGGGGAGACCAAACGGCGGCCATCGATAACAACCTATACCGCATGCATGCATAAGCGTTGGGACTGGGAAAAATTTTTCACCGTGGCGTCCGCAGCAGCCGGTGCTGTCGTTCTACACCAGAGGTCACCGCGAGAAAGCATTTCACAGGGGGCTCGAATTTCTGCTTCCAGTGACAGCAAAGTATGGTCCAGAATGAAAGACCCCGAGCGCTTCCAGCCAGAAAGGGACGTTCTTACGTCACACACTGCAGCTTTCGGTACCGAGCGCGCAACGCGACAGCGATGATCCCACCAGGAGACCGCAGCCTCTTGCCCGTACCTACGTACATTGCCGTTCTTTAGGGCAGTAAGTGATCCGGAGTCATCAGGGAATAAGGGAACGACGACAGACCCGCCGGCAAGGTTGCGTAGGCTATAGGCCTCTGGAGCTTAGCTCTTTGTTTTTTTTTCCGGATCACGATCCGTGTGCCGTCACCGCACACGGAGGCCACGCAGGGTTGCTGCGGAGAGAAAGAGAACCGTTGTTCGCACAAAGATCGCATTACGTATTAAGGAGCCCGTTGGGCGATGCCACAGTGGGATCGAATGACGAAGGGGAGGAGTTTACCTTTTGGGCGCTTGTGCGACGGCACGCCTTGTCCTGTGATACGATCCCAAGGCACTGCGACATGCTGCACAGACCACCCGATTGACTGCCTGCTACATGTGGGGTACTCCTACGTATAGTATTGGTGAAATTACGCAGGGTGTCCCAGCTAACTTAAGCCAGAGCTTAAAGATATGCGAATGCCACTTAGCTGGGCATAACCAAGGTAATGCTGTTTGCCGTCGCTTGCGGATACTCAGATTATCTTTTTGTTAATTTTACCTAATTACCTAATTAGCCTTAATTAATTAGTCAACTTCTCGAATATCATCATTAGAGAAAAAGTGCCAATGAGAAAATTGTAGAGCAACGTGAAAAACTCCCGATACAACTTTGTGTTGCTCAATACGCGCTACATAAAAGTGTTTTTCATAGCATGAAAGAAGCCCGCGAATACACGCAACGTGCCTCGAGCGGCCAATCGCGCGGCAATTTTGCGTGAATTTGCAGGCTACTTTCTCGCTCACATCCTTGCAGAGTGCACTAAGCTCAAGAACCCCCTACCATGTTCGCGTATATTCAAAGTTTGGCTAAAGTTACGTGGGACACCTACTATATAGCAATGGTGAAATTGCGGCATGCCGCAATTTTACTCCTTACGCAAATGAGGGCAGTCGTCATCGCCTGCTTGCGTGATGGTCACTGAGTTTTAAACTGAGCGGAAGACGCTCGGTATTTTGCAATTACAACGCATAATTACAACGTATAGTGCATGTCCAGCGCGACTTTCTCATCAAAGGAACTGGGAAAGCGTCGAAGTCAGGGGCAACAGGCTGTACGGTATTCGGAACACAATAGGCACATTTCTTTATAGAACGAGAACACTGCAGCAGACATCCACGTTGCTTCAGTATGCAGGCGAAGGCTTCCGGTATAATGCGGTTATAGGGCTGACAGCTGGGCTAGCCGATGCTTGTGCCGAGATTACTAATTCTGCAACCAGCGCTAAGAAGGGACGCAGAACCAAGAGGAGAGGGACACCTGACACGACCTCGGACTTCGAGACAAATGGCGCGGTGTTCTTCCACTGAGCGGATGTCTTGAGTAGTAAGTCCCGTTTCAGTTTCGGTTCTTGACTCGCATCATTTGCACCCGTTGCGATGGCTCACTCTTGAGACTTCCGGTAAGGTTGCGCTCTATCAGAACGGTTATGTAGCAATGGCTTTTGATGATGAGGACAGACGTGCACGCAAGAGGACGGAGACCTAAAGTGATCAACAGTAGATTAACAAGGAACGTCTGTGGGCTCCTAGACATTTCTTCTCGGACCGCTGTTGGTCAATGACTTCCACTGATAGACAAAGAGGAGTTCGCTGCGTTCGTTCTCAGTACAGAGCTCCACGCTCCAACTGTACGAAGCTGTTGTTTCGTTCACGTGCTTAGACATGACCCTTCGATCACGTGTAGTGTTAAGGGTGCGAATATTTATGCCAGAGCGATTGTGAGTTCTTTTTTTGTACCCCTTCTATTATGGTTACTATAGTTCTGGCTGCTAATCTGAATCTGTCATTGTAACCAGACATTCGAGCTTCAGCAAGTGCGCGTACTAAGAACGCGATGCAGCAAGTTCGGCACGCCATTGTCGAAATATGAGCTGAAAAATGAATTGGTACGCAGATTAGTACGAAGCCTTCAGGCTTGTACAATAGGATAGCTTATGCAAATAATCAACGCTCAAAGCCCGATCGCAAACAAGGGAATTAACTACTACAAATAACAACAACCAAATTCCAGTGGGTGGGGTTGCAAGGCATATGCACTTGACAAGAGTTCTGTGGACGGCGCCATTTACGAGATACGCGCCGTCAAACTTGCGGTAAATATGCCCTGTCGTTTAACTTACTTTCATGACGAAATGTCCTTTTACGCGCTGAATCAGAAAAGTGACTGGAACGCCAATGCATTTCTCCGCAAAGTTCGGCAACGAATATCTTCGTAACCGGTGTCCCCCTGAGAATTCGTTCTAAGTTGATCCGCCTTGCGAACTCCCCAGCTAAAATGTGCAAACTGCAATATGTGCCGAAAGGTAATAGGTGAAACATTTAATTAATTGACTTTTCGTCATTGAGTCGAGTGTGAACTTAAATCTTTATGCAAGTAATGTCCGCCTCTTCGAGTAGACCAGCTCATGGGCTAGAAATTGTGCTACCTGTCACAGACAAATTCCCGAAAATTTCTGAGTGTTCGCTGAAACACCCAGTATATACGAACGCCATTTGTGGCGTATTAACCAGCGTCACCACGCGTAAGTGCTTTGTCTCCGACTGTTGATCAACTGAAGCTATGTTCGTCGTGCTTTACTTGACCGCGCCTCAGCTGTACCAGAGGTCCCTCCTACTCCTCTAAGTGTACTCTTATCGAGGCTATATCAGGAGAAAGAAGCATGGAAGTAAGCTCAAAACGCTATACACCAGAGCGGTTATAATTCGATAACCTAAGGAGGGTTTGTCAACCACACCTTTGATCGCACTGTCTCCAGGATTAACCCACCGTTACAAACCCCATTGCAGTCCTTATGAGGTTCCGTATCTTGCGCTGGTGTCCCCACCGGCCCGCCAAGTCATCGATTTCGGTAACACTGTCTGTGGGACTGGTCCACTGTATTTGTCGAGACAGCAAACACAAGCCAAACCCCAAGGGAAGAGGGTTCAAGACAGTTTCGCTTTCAGAAAATATATAGAGAGAATTCTTCGGCTGTTCGACGTATATGTAGACCACCTTGCTTTCTTGTACAGTTCTCCGTGTAGGTGCATAAGGTTTAAAATTAGTTGTAAAGAGGGTGAGAGAGTGAGAGAACAGTTTTATTTAACGGAAATCGCCAGGGCGGGTCCACTGAGAAAAGTGGGGTGTAGTGGTCAACCATCAACCAGTAAGTTATTGAAGCATGCAGCGACCGCATGTCTGAGGAGGAGTGGGCCAGCCACACTTCCTGGGTTGCAGACCTGCGTATACTTTAGGCATTAGCGTTCCTGTATATGCTCCCGCAGGGAGCAGAGTTGCGCATAGGTGCGGCATTATGTTCCAGCTACGCAGTGAAGCCACTCCTCGCGCGCGCAGGAGGCAAACGCCGCGCTGGGTTTCATTTGCTTCTTTGTCTCTACATGCGGCAATTGTTCGCAAGTGCTGAGCAAGGTGGCGCCCTTTAATACAGTCTGTACGCCCGAACCATAGGCGCAGGTGGAGTGAGGTGGAGTTGCAACAGCCCTAAATTTCTACCTTGTATATAAGCGACAAGAAAGGGGGTTAACCGAGGGGCCCGATGTTTATTAGTCATATCATAAGAAGCCAGGCGTCACGGTCTCGTGACGCCTGCGGCAAAAAGGACGTTCCACGTCCGCCGCCAAGGTCTGTGAGTGGTGGCGCTGGCTAACACTCCCAGGGTTCTACTAGGACAGTTAAATGCCCAAGAAAATGGATGGGGAAACGGCGCTGCGGTAGCTCAATTGGTAGAGCATCGCACACGAAATGCGAAGGTTGTGGGTTCGGTTCCCACCTGCGGCAAGTTGTTTTTTCATCCACTTTCATTTCCATTAATTTATCGTTTCTTTATTTCATTTATTAAGCACAAGTAATTTCCCCTATGTTGTCCTTGATGTCAGTGTTTGTTGGCTTCTTATGATACAGCTTGTATATGTGCGTTTATATATGTACATACAAACACACGCACGAACGTGCACATAGGGGGTTGGGCACCCCTCGATCTCCCAAAATAAAATCCCCTTTACATCCATGACTCAGACACCTCAAAAATTTGCGTGGAAACACGCAATACCTTGCTACAAAAAGCAGTGCGATGTTTTTCAGCATGCATATGAAGTTTTCACGCCGAGACAGGAAGGCAAGAAACGTTTTAAAGATTGTTCAAAGAAAACTTCGCACACGTAAAGTGGACAATTATATGAGCGCAAGTATGAGAGCGCAGTCTGTCCGCACGGCACCGCGTAAAAAGGTTTGCCGCTTTCAGTGCGGTTTGTGCGCCTTGGTACACTGCACCCCGTCATACTGGGATACAAGTGTCAATATGACATGTTTCGAAACAGTTCAACAAGGCTTTTGACTTTATATGAACGGATACCGTACCTACAGTCCGGAGCCGATGAATGCAATGCATGCTCGACGGTCCGCTGATTGTAATGTCGATGACCCAGACGGAAACGACGAGTCCGCATAGTGCCCATAAAGTTGGCTTTGCAGCAGCGCAGTTCAACGTTTGATGTCATTTTGTACCACGTGATAGCCCTCGGCGAATAGCGGTGCGAGCGGCGCCGGAAAAGTTATGCGCAACTCTAGTAGGCATGTGACTGAGGCTACCTCGCACGGCCACCCGTGTTACTCCATGCATACTGGGACTTATCCGAGAATCTAGAGTGACTTGATATCAGCCTTGTCAGCCACGGTTCAGGGTGGTGACACCCGTCGACCAGGTCCGCGCCGTACCGTCACCATATTTTATCGAAGCTGATGAAGACGCCGTACACGTTTGTGCCTTAGTCAGTGCAGCACTGTGGTGCTGCACGGTGCTTTTGTTGACTTTTCCGGTCCTCACCGTGAGACGAAAGTTGCGTGGAAGTTTTGCAGGTAAAAACGCTCCATTATGACCGGTCGTTGCGGCCCCTTTATGCACTCCAGCTCAAGGGAAAACGATACCCGTCTTAGATTTCCCTGCGACTCCATAAACATACGGCCATAACCAGAACAAGAACATTCTTTTTTAACGAAAGCACGGTACGGGAACACTTTTCCCTATAATGAGATAAATGACGATGTTTGAGAAAGAAATCGAGGAGGGTCGAGCTCAACGCCTGGTGCGTTTGGCGGGGAACGAGCCTAAAGCGTTCGCAGACAGGCTAAAGTGCTCTAAATAAAGCGGGTCCCGGATGCCAACTGCATGTCAGAAGATATGCTAATGAGACAGTGCGATGGAGGAACCTGAGCGAGTGACGGGACAACAGTGGGTGCGTGAGGGTGGAGTCTGGAGCGAGAGAGAAGTCGAGGCTAACGCCACTCGGTCAATTTCGCCGTAAAGAAGTGCGTTGAATCGTCTTTCGCAGCGTACTGGCAGCGTAATCGGCAGCGTACTGTATAGCAAGACAGATTAAAAAGAGGACAAGGAAGACTCGCTCTTTCTCTCTCTTTTTTTTTACTTATAATTTGTCCCTAAACAAGGCAGACAGAAAGACAGTGGAGAGGGGGCGGGGAGGGGTAGAGGAGGAGGCAACAGAAAAAGGAAGAGAAGCACTGCGCTTCGTCATTTGCTCAAAGGGAAGTTCGGGTAGGCCGCGTCGCGTGGGCTACAGAAGTTCGCAAACAGTTGGTTAAATTAGAAAAGTTGGAAAGAAAAGACGCGGTCGCGTGAGAACTCGAGTGTATGGGAGACGACTGAACAAACGGAACAGGAGGGACGTCGAAACCGCAAGAAAGAAAGAAGGCCAAAATGAGACAATCAGGAGGGAGAAAGGGGAGGAGGGAACGATAAACTAAAAGAAGAACAGCTACAAGGGAAGGACTGCAAGAGGAGTAAGAAGTAAAAGAAACGAGGGGAATAAGCAAACACGGAGAGATGGTCCACAATACGCCAAGCGAGCAAGAAGAAAGCGTTCATATAAAGGAAATGGCTTAAGGGAAATAGAAAGAATAGGCCATGCAATGGAAAAGGTGATTAAAAGCAAAATGGCGCAGATCCCGGGAAATGAGGGAATGGATGCTATGCGAATTATCTTGAAGTTAGCTCGCAATCCAGCATTGTTCGGCGGGGCTCCGCAATGCGTTGTTACCGGTTGGACCAACGCGTTTGTGAAAATCGAGCAGTTATATATGTGTGTGAGTGCGTGTGTGTGCGTACGTGTATGCGTGTGTGTATGTGTGAGTGTGTCTGAAAGCAGCAGGAAGGCGAGGAGGACGCTCGTGCGACGACAACGGCGTGATTCTTACTGCGCCCGTTCGACGCGAATCTACGCCACATACTGATTGTTGAAGTTCTGCATAAGTGTTGAACGGGACCAAGCGAGAGATTCACGCATTGTGACGCGAACTGCGACTAAGTAGTATATGGTCGTACGTACCTAGGTGTATGTCATGTGGTCGTGGGCAAAAGGACAGTGACATTTGTAAACCTGTCAAGGAAACACGTGATAAGCCTGGGTGGATCATGATGGTGGTACCGGGACGCACAGTTTCTACGTAACATTAAGTGTTACGAGGAAAGTACTGAGAAACGTGGGACGTTCTCGAAGACGCTTCAGAGTAGTCTCAAAAACGCGAGCTGTCATGAGGAAAGAACACGAAACTGTCACATAACCATCAGTGCGGAAATTTGGGCTTGTTGGTGTAGCATTTTGCTCAAACAGCGCAAGTAGCTCAAATAGCAGCACGACGCCTTGTACGTGTTCCTGTTTTTCTTGTACGTCCTTGTGCTATTTGCGCTGCAAGAAAAAAAGCTGGAAAATGTCGCATGACGCGCGCGCCAACCGCCTCAAACAGATATCGGCTTTGACCAGAGCTACATTTTCGCTACAGCTTTTTGCTGGAGCTAGCGCGCAATCCTTTAGTTATTGGCAGAACTCTAGTACGTACTTTAAGTATTGCACCGCTTTAGAGTCAATATTCAAAAGGCACATCGAGTATTGATAATGTTTCTGTCGGGATCCACGTGGGAAATATATTTGGAGGACGCTTAAGCTTCGCCTCTAATAGTGGAACGCGAAAGCATTCCGAGATCCCCCACTGCTTCTCACGCTTCCCAGCAACTGCAGCTTATGTAACCGTAGTGTTTACCGGTAAACGCTGGTGGCGAATGCTGTGCACGAAGACGAGCTTTCTGGCAGAAACGTGACCTGTTGCGTGGGCCAATCCCGGCTGTCATTCTTAAAATTCCGAGAGGAATAACTTTGTGGAGAATTTAAGACAAGGTGTGAACAACCGCATATACTACGTGTCATGTAACAAGGCGTGGCGTATACGTATACCTAAATAAATGCGAAAATTTTCGCTCACGGACAACTCCGCCGACGCCTACACCGACAAGAATTTTCTACACGGGACCCTTAGCGCTATCGCGTTGAGAAAAGTTCGGCAGAGACGCTTTTACTGCTCACGTTGGGAATGCGAAAGCATTATGGTCGCTTTGGTGAAACGCTTCTTTCTGGGGCGTTGCGTGCCCGCCAAAATTCTCGCCAGCGTTCTAACTGTGTTAACGTGTTATCGCTCATAAGCACAGCGGTCACTCCGCTA